>NW_007245964.1:1068237-1077265 GCF_000164805.1 Carlito syrichta
TTTTTTTTTTTTTTTTTTTTTTTAAGAGATGAGGACTTGCTATGTTGCCTAGGCTGGTCTCAAACTCCTGGGCTCAAGCAATCCTTCTGCCTCTGCCAAGGTGCTGGGATTACAGGCGTGAGCCACTACGCCTGGCCTGACCTTGGTAGTTTTAAGGACTACTGGGCAGGTGTTCACCATAGAGATTGAATGCCATTTTCATCTCATATCAGTATATACTAAGAACATGGTTTACAGTGTTGATGTGACCTCGATCACCTGGCTTAGGTATAGTCAGATTTCTCCACTGTAAAGTTACACTCCCTCCTCCCACTCCTGTGCTTTTTATTTTGAGTATGAGTCTCTCTCTAGCCCAGGCTGGACTGCAGTTGCATGATCACCACAGCCTTGACCTCTTTGGGTTCCGGAGATCCTTCTGCTTTGGCCTTCCAAGTAGCTGAGACTACAGATACACACCTCCATGTTTGGATAATTTTTTGAGTTATTGTAGCAACAAGGTCTTGTCAAGTTGCCCTGCCTGGTTTTGAACTCCTGGACTCAGTCCTCCCAAAGTGTTGGGATTACAGGCGTGAAGCACCACACCCTCCAGTCGTTTTTATATTGTACTCTTTGGAAGTCAGTCACTAAGTACAGCCCTCACAAATATTCTCAGTTAGCTAAGGATAGCTTCTGAGTTGTTCAGATAGTGGGTGTGAATGGTATTGTTTTTGAAGGGTTGGATTATAATTACCACTTGAAGCATCTGTTGAGAAAGCCAGTATTTCCTAAGATAAAAGCTGGAAACTTACCAATATATACTCACTCCTCTGTCCTGGTCATGTTTGCTGCTTTTCTGTCATCTGCTTTTAACCCACTTCTTTTCTTCCTGTGCTTACCTGTGAATCAAGAGGGTGGTAGGAATACACTCTTCTGCTGGTGGACTGTGTGGTATGATATATTTTTACTGAAACCACAAATAGTGACGTTTGACAGAATGTTGGCTAGTGGTAGACGTGCAGAAGATAAGAGTGGAGATGGGAGTGGCAGGATGGGTTAAAATGGTGAGAAACACTGCTGTAGGTGTATTTATGCAAAGCTAATTGGCTCATGCTCTTCTGGTTTTAGTTGGAATTTACTTGCTGATGATAAAGACTAAATCTTGTAGCTCAGAATTCTAGAATCACAAGCCGGGCTCAGTGGCTCAGCCTGTAATCCCAGCGCTTTGGGAGGCTGAGGTGAGTGGATTGCCTGAGCCCGCCGGTTCGAGACCTGCCTGGGCAACTTGGTGAGACCTCATCTCTACAATAAGTCAAAAATTAGCCGGGCATGGTAGCGTGCACCTGTAGTTGCAGCTACTTGGTAGGCTGAGGCAGAAGGATTGCTGGAGTCCAGCAGGTCGAGGCTGCAGTGGCCAGAAGCAGCCACTGCACTCCAGTCTGGGTGATAGAGTGAGACTCCAACTCAAAAAAAAAAAAGAATTCTAGAATCACATTTCCAAGTATCTACTAGAAATCCCATGGGAAACGCACTTAAAACTACTCTCTTGTTCTCCAAAGGAGTTCTACCCGGTTTTTGCTGTCTCAGAACAGCCCGTCCATCCACCTGCTCATCAAGCTTGAGACCTCAGTATTCCTCACCACAACCAACTCCTGCTGAGTTTTCTTACTCAACATTGTTTTAATCTTTTAAGGTATTATGTACACACAGGATAATCAGTAAAGTGCATGACCCCATCCCTTTTCCCGACTGGTCAAGCCTCAATCCTTTCTTTCCCGAATAGTTGCGGTAAACTCCTACTGGGTTTCTTCTTTAGGTGCTCCTCATCCACACGGCATCAGGGATGGTCCTCTCAGAACTTACGTGTGACCATATTTGGAGAGGGAATGAGTCTCTGCTTTGCAGCCTGCACTGTTATGATATTGAGTTGCTATGGACGAATCTGTTTCACTGCCTGCATCTTCCCTGAGACCAAGCCTCTGAGTCAGGACTGGGGGTGGACAATGGCAAACTTCTTTCTGAGGGACTCCTCACTCAAGGACCTGAGCTCTTGGGGAGCAGGAGGGGTGTAGCAGCCTGAGGTTGGCTGGGCTTGCCTTTTCTTTTGTGAAAATAGCATCTCGTGTAATGGTGGTGAGGGCCCCAGTATTCTTTGCTCCACACCCAAGGAAGAATCTGTGTTCTAAGAGTAGGGATTGAGGGAGGGGGTCAGGCAGAAGAAAGGATTCCCAGGATTTTTTTTTTTTTTTTTTTTTTTTTGAGTCGACATCTCACTCTCAACCAGGCTAGAGTGCAGCAGCACAATCAAAGTTCACCGAAGCCTCGACCTCCCAGGCTGTGGCAATCCTTCTGTCTCAGTCTCCTGAGTAGCTGAAACTACAGCTGCGAACCACTATGTCCAGCTAATTTTTTTTTTACAGCTTTTTGTAGAGGTGAGGTCTTGCTGTGTTGCTAGGCTGGTCTTGAACTCCTGGACTCAAGCAATCCTCCTGCCTTGGCTTCCTAAAGTGCTGGGATTACATGCATGAGCCACTGCAGCTAGCCTCCCAGGCTCTTCACGGCTCCTCCCAGGCTCTTCACGGCTCTAGCCCAGGAAGAACTTGGCTCCGGCACCAGGTAGCTGGGGCAGGATGAGAAATGCTCTTTGTGGGAATAAAGCCCTCCAACTGGGAGCTGTAGAGAGAGTGGGCCTGTGCTCTTGGCTGCTGTTCCCTGGAGCAGAGACTGCCTTGCTGAGCTGGGAAAGCAGAGGACGGGAGTGGTCTTGGTTCAAACACTACAGACTCTTGCCACTCCTACTGAGTTGTCATAGACTATCTTGCTAAATTTCAGATTAGATTTGTGAAAATAAATATGTAAATTTCCTTGTCCAAATTCAAGAACGCCTGAAAATCTTATATGCTGAGGTGACACATATTAATATGTGATTCTTTCTACAGGTGTGAAGCAACAGCTCGAGATTGTGGTGGTTCATAATAACAATAGAGTTTACTCATTATGTAGTTCCAAAGCCTCTATTTTGATCCTGTAACTCACATTGGAATAATCTTTTTTTTATTTGGCATTCACTGAGTGTATGTAGTACCTAATTATGATTGGCCAGCTTACCCTTTCAACTCACAAATGCTAATGAAAATGGTTTTATGTTGCAGGAATACAAGCGCAAGCTAGCCAGAGTTTCCCTGGTGCGCAAAGAACTCAGGTCCCGGATCCAGAGCCTGCCAGACTTGTCCCGACTGCCCAATGTCACTGGCAGCCACATGCACCTGCCCTTTGCAGGGGACATCTACAGTGAAGATTGATGACCAATCTCTTTCCAGGTCTCAGGACTTTGCAAGAGATGGAGACAGGTTAGGTGGATGGTCCTGTAGCGTTATTTTTGTATATTGTTGAGAGAGAAACACTAACAAAAGGAACAACAAGTAATTTATAAAATTGTTTAAAATATTGGTTTGTTTACTATTTTATTGGTAAGTTAACATGACTTAGTTTAAACAAAGTGATGATCTCTGTGTGTTAATAAGCTCACAAACAGTGATTATTTTCAAAAGATCTTTTTGTAAATTTTTTTGATCCAGGGCTTTGTGAGAAATTCCATGTTTCTATTTCTTCATGTGTTTTCAGTGGTTTTTCTTTCTTTCTTTTTTTTTTTTTTCAGTATCTAATCACTGTATACTATGTAATTCCTAAAGGGGAAGAACTGATCAGGAGTTGGTTGAGACTGTATCATGGTGTAGTTAGGACTCGACTGTAGAGGGGACTAAATGTTCCAACATAATCTTCCCCTTCTTCCCCCCAAAATTCTCAGTTTTCTGCTTCTCCATGCCTTCAATTTGTATTCTCTAGAGGTCAGTAACTTAACACTAAACATGGATGTCACTTGGAGGGTCAGATAGAAACCTAGAGAACTTTCCCCCAAGAGCATTGTAGGGCATCTATTCCAACTGCCAGTGTAGGATAAAAAGTGTTAAATAGTGGCTTCTTTGATTGAACTGCTTAGAACTATTTGAGTAGGTTAATATGACATGCTTTGGAACTGTTATACATTTTTGACATTCTATCAAAAGGACAGCTTTGGTTCTAGAACTGATTTCTATGTGTCTAATCAGTCTCCTTTTAACACAGTGATCCCTGTAACAAAAAGCCATCTGTGGGATTAAGAGACACATTAAATAATGATACTTTAATTATTTCTTTAGCCATATAACTTTTAAAAAATAGTATTTTTAATTCTAATAGCTCAAGAACACAATACTCAATGTTCAGTAAAGTAGCTTGGAACATTTTTCATGTTTCCTTAAGGTTTTTGAATGACTGTATATTTGGCAATTAAGCAGTGCCACACTACAGGGTAGATCTGTTAAATTTTATATTTGTATATTTACAGTTACCAAAACAAATGTATTTTTACCTTTGATTTCTAACCCTGTGTGTTAGAGCAGTTGCATGCTCTCCTGCTTTTTAAACTACATTGTTAAGCTGTGGATTTGTACTCAATAATGACTTAGGATAAACATCTTTCCCTTAATTGCTTTACATATTAGACATTTTCCTTCTCATTGTAAGTAGGTTCGAATTAGATAGTCAATAAAACATCTTTTAAATCCCACAAGCCAATTATGTCTCACTAGTCTGAATGGCTTCCCTCTGTTTCTTTGTCAGTATTAGAGATTATAGTTAAAATGGATTTACATGCGAAGAGGGCACACATTTATTTTTAATAGCCAGAGGTTCTGGAAACAGTGCTTTTAACAATTTGACCTCTCTCTAAAACAGAGACACGTAAGTAGTTCCCATGCAAAGATGGCTCATATTCCAAAGTTTTTTAGTCAACCTTGGAGACCTGGGGTTCATTTTCTTTCAGAAATAGTAGTGGTTGCTTCCCACTATCACTGAAAGCTCACCTGGGAGCCAAATCTGCTTAGCCAGGAATGTCTTCAACTTGTCACATGCTTCACAGGTTACTACTAGTGGATCCTGACCGGCATTTATAGCATCTCTCTGAGGAAGTGGCGTGCAGCAGCATGACTCCCATTCTAGGGTGTCTGCCTGTGCTGTGTACTCTGTTCCTAGCTGTAGGAAATGGAGGAAAAAGATTCAGCAAAGCAGGAGAGGTTACAAAACCTGGTTATACGAGTCATGAAAGTATACTGAGTAAGTTAGTTTTTATTGTTAATGTGAAAGCAAAAATGTGTATGTTAATTTATTTTACAATATCTTGACCTTATTTATGATCTGCTAAAGTGGTGATCTATCCATTCAAAATATATATTTTTTTTCCATTTAAAACTAATTTATAAACTATGTATTCCTGGGAAGATTTGAAATCTTTTAGAAGTTTGTTGAAATATTTTCACCATGCAAGACAGACTTCTTAGATACTGATTTTAATGCCAGTATCTGCTCTAAATATTTATGATAAAAATGCATTATTTTTGTAAAGAGCTTGATGAGATTTGTGATGAGTGGTAGTACTCAAGAACCCGAATCCCACCTCTTGACCGATCTCCACAAACCTCAGTTGTGGTTAACTCATTAACTGGACACAGACAGGATGATCCAGTGGAGAAGTCATCTTTTCAGCCATATAATAGTTAACATGGTAAGCCTTAGCAGCAAGCAGTCTTCCCTTCTGAAAGGAAGACTACGTCTTCTCAAGAGATGGGCTTAGATGGGGGTGCTGTAATACCAAATCCTAAATCATGAGCATTTTCTCCACTGTGTACAGAGGCAAATCATGCATCTCTGAGTGCAATTTGGTCTCAAGAGAAAAGCATGTCAGCCCACTTGCAGCAGGGGTGCTGTGGTTTGAATGGATGCCATCACTCTTTTCTCCACATACGGTGCAGAGAGCTGTCTGGAATGGCAGTATCAACAGATTCCCTGGCGCTCCCTCTCCTCCTCCTTCCATCACTACTGTAAGTAAAAGGACCATGGGGGGAACCAGGAGTAAAATCAGTCGTGCCCAGTAGCCAACTCCCAGTCTAGAAAACAATTCCTGATGCAGCTGTTTTGGTACGTCTTTTTACATGCACTCTGCATCAAGGTTTTTCTGTAAGAAGTCCTTCAGAAATCAGCAAAAGCTGGGATGACCCGGGCATCTTGTTTTGTAAAATTTAAAAAAACAGTTGTCACTGTAGATGAGCAACTCGTCTTTTTAAAGTATAGTTCTTGAACTGGTTCTGAGAAATCTTGAAAGAAAAAAACCTCCAAAGTATACATTAACTAATTGGCAAGATTAGAACTTCCTTTCTGAATTTTTCACTCAGAAAGTTACATTGTATGAAATATAACATAAAGCTACTAAACTGCTTTGTATTCTATTAAGAAATAGCTCCTAAAGGCATAGTCTTGTTTCATAGTTGTTGCACTATATAAGAGCTTAAAATGTAAACCCAGTTCTTCTCTGTGTAGAAAGGGAACATTGTGTTACTTAATGGATTTATTTATACAGAGCCTTCGTTGCCAACTGTAATCCAGCCATCCACGCCAGTCTGTTTTGAGGTGGCGATAGCACAAGGGAAGATGAACTTTCCCTGTTTGTTTACCTCTTTTCGTTGGCTGTATCTGATGACGGTATAAGATGTTCTTAATAAAGTTTTATGTTCTTTTTGAAACGTGCAGGTTATTTTTGTGACTCTGATTCATTTTATATGGGCAAGGAGGGGGAAGAAGAAGAGAGTGGGAGGGAAGCATAGGATTGAAAGTGTTCAGTGATGTTTGGTTATAGAAGCTGTGAAGGAGACTGCTTTACTTGGCCAGGGGTTCCCAAACTTCAGTGTCAGAATTACGGAGGGTTTATTAAACTACAGATGGTCTGGAATAAGGCCTGATGGTTTTTATTTATTTATTTATTTATTTATTTATTTATTTATTTATTTATTTATTTATTTGACTCGGAGTCTAAGGCCTGATGGTTTGCATTTATTTATTTGAGTCATAGTCTTATTCTGTCGCCCAGACTAGAGTGCAGTGGCACGCTCACAGCCACCGCAGCCTTGACCTGCTGGGTTTAGGTGCTCCTTCCACCTCAGCTTTCCCAATAGCTGTAACTATAGGTGTGCCCTACCATGCTTGGCTAATTTTTTTTTTGAGTTGGAGTTTCACTCAGTCGTCCAGACTGGAGTGCAGTGGCCACTCCCGGCCACCGCAGCCTCACCTGCTGGGCTCCGGTGATCCTTCCGCCTCAGCCTTCCGAGTAGCCGGAATTATAGGCATGCGCTACCACGCCCAGCTGATTTTTTTTTCTAGATTTATTGTAGAGATGAGGTCTCGCTGCCCAGGCGGGCTCAGGCAATCCACTCACCTCAGCCTCCCAAAGGCGCGGGATTACAGGCTGAGCCACCGAGCCTGGCTAATGTTTTGATTTACTGTAGAGATGAGGTCTCGCCAGGTTGCTCAGGCTGGTCTCGAACCCATGGGCTCAGGCAATCCTGTCGCCTCTGCCTCCCAAAGAGCTGGGGTTACAGGTGTGAGCCACCATGCCTGGCTTTGATGATTTATAACTCTAACTTGATGCTGATGCTGCTGGGTCTAGGGACCACCTTCTGACAACCACTGCTGTAGACCAACTTTGTAGTCCAGGACTTGTTTCATAATTCAAAATATTCAAAGCAATTCCAGGTAATTAGTAAAGTATGGGTTTTGCAATTCAGTGTATGGCAAGTTCCTTGTGGGCAAAGAAGGTAGTGCTTATTATTTGCTTTCACGTGAACAGATTCAGTTAGTGCCCTGAGCTTCCTGAAGTCCATGCCCTTTCACTACTCCTTGAATTTAAAGCAAAACTGGGGAATATGAGGGCATTGTTTGCCAGCTTCTTGATAAGACTCGGCTGGGGCATTTGCACAAAGGACACGAACCTACAGCGTCAGAATTTCCTGTGATTCTTATCATCTATAAAGTTTGGGAGATGTAGTCCTTGGGCCTGTCCCCTGGTTCTCCATTCCTGGATGGCATCTGACCACTTTAACTGAACCCAGGTGCTTCCCACTGCCACCCACACTTTTCCCTCTGCAGTAATAGGTTTTATGCAATGGAACCTGTATCCGAAGATTGTTTCAGAAGACTTGGAATGGACCAAGAAATCTGCATTTTATTTATTTTTTGAGTTGGAGTCTCACTCTGTTGCACAGGCTAGAGTGCAGAGGCACACTCATGGCCACTGCAGGCTCAACCTGCTGGGCTCAGGTGATCCTTCTGCCTCAGCTTTCCAAGTAGCTGGAACTACAGGTGTGTGCCACCATACCTGACTAGTTTTTTTTTTAATTATTATTGTAGAGATGAGGTCTCATTGAGTTGCCCAAGGCCGGTCTTGAACCTCTGGGCTCAGGCAATCCTCTCGCCTTGGCCTCCCAAAGTGCTGGGATTACAGGCTGAGCCACTGCACCCAGCCAGAAATCTGCAATTTAAACAAGCTACCTGGATGATTCTGATGCAGGTAATACCTGGACTGCACTTTGGGAAACATGCCCTACATAGCAAATGACGGTCTGTAGCATATAATGATGGAAGCCCACAAATACATACCTACTGTGCACCAGGAACTCTTCCAAGCACTTCAGATAGCCTCTGTGATAGGTGCTCTGATTATTTTGCATATGGAAAACTAAAACAGTGTAAGTTCTGTGTGACTCTGAACAATTCAGAGGGTGAAGTTGAGATTCTAGTCTAGCTCTGAGTTTGACTCCAAGTCTGTGTCCTTTAATCACTACATGATGCAGCCTCTTACACTGACAATGTTGTGTCTCAGCCCTGCAATCACCAAGTCCACATTTTGCATAACGTCACATTATGGTGAAACTAACATTCACATTTAAAAGCAACATGTCAGCTGAAAGCACTACTGAAGGATGGGGACTGGTAGAAGGATGTTACGATCCTTTCCGCCTCAGCCTTTCAAGTAGCTGGAACTATAGGCGCATGCCACCATGCCCAGCTTATTTTTTGATTTATTGTAGAGATGCGGTCTCACCAAGTTGTCCAGGCTGGTCTTGAACCCCTGGGCTCAGGCAATCCTCTTGCCTGGGCCTCCCAAAGTGCTGGGATTATAGGC
>NW_007245964.1:1077285-1097230 GCF_000164805.1 Carlito syrichta
GGAGTCTCACTCTGTCACCCAGGTTGGAGGGCAGTGGCACACTCACGGCCACCACAGCCTTGACCTGCTGGGCTCAGGTGATTCTTCTGCCTCGGCCTTCCAAGTAGCTGGGACTACAGCCATATGCCACCACACCTAGCTAACTTTTTTATTTATTGTGGAGATGAGGTCTTACCAAGTTGCCCAGGTTGGTCTCAAACCCATGGGCCTCAGACAGTCCTTTTTCCTCGGCCTCCAAAAGTGTTGGGATTATAGGCGTGAACCACTGTGCCTGGCCTACCTTCCATGCTCTTTTTTTTTTTGAGTTGGAGTCTCACTCTGTTGCCCAAACTGGAGTGCAGTGGCCGCTCCTTGACCTGCTGGGCTCCGGCGATCCTTCCGCCTCAGCCTTCCAAGTAGCTGGAACTACAGGCGCGCGCTAAGATGCCTGGCTAATTTTTTGATTTATTGTAGAGATGAGGTCTCGCCTGCCCAGGTGAGTCTCAAACCCGCGGGCTCAGGCAATCCACTCACCTCAGCCTCCCAAAGCACAGGATTACAGGCTGAGCCACCGAGCCCGGCTTCATCCTATGCTCTTTAAACACTAACTCTCCACTGTGCATGGTGGCTCATGCCTGTAATCCCAGCATCATGGGAGGTGGAGATGAGAGAATTGCCTGAGCCCATGGGTTCAAGACCAGCCTGGGCAACTTGTCAAGACCTCATCTCTACAATAAAAAAATTAGCCTGGCGTGGTAGCATATGCCTGTACTTTCAGCTACTTGGAAGGCTGAGGCAGAAGGATCACCTGAGCCCAGCATGTCGAGGCAGTGGTGGCTGTGAGCATGCCACTGCATTCCAGCCTGGGTGACAGAGTGAGACTCCAACTCAGAAACAAAACCAAACCACACAAAAAAAATAACTCTGTCCCCCTGCCCCCACCACCACCCCAGACTCTGGCAACCACCACTCTGTCTCTGTAAATTTGACCTCTTTAGGTACCTAATATAAACTGACTTGTATTTGTCCTCTTGGAATTGACTTACTACATTTAGCATGTCTTCCAGTCTCATCCATGTGTCAGAACTTTCTTTTATTTATTTATTTTTTTGAGTTGAAGTCTCACTGTCGCCCAGACTGGAGTGCAGTGGCCGCTCCCGGCCACCGCAGCCTCGACCTGCTGGGCTCCAGTGATCCTTCCGCCTCAGCCTTCCAAGTAGCTGGAACTACAGGCATGCGCTACCACACCCAGCTAATTTTTTTTTATTTATTGTAGAGATGAGGTCTCGCCAGGTTTCCCAGGCAGGTCTCGAACCTGTGGGCTCAGGCAGTCCACTCACCTCGGCCTCCCAGAGCACGGAATTACAGGCAGAGCCACCGAGCCCGGTCAGAACTTTCTTTTAAAAGCTGAATGATGTCCCATCGTATGATGAACCATATCTTGTTTGTCCAATCATCCACTGATGGACACTTGGGTTGCTTCTGCCTTATGGCTGTTTGTGAATAATGCTATGATGAATAAGGGTGTACAAATATCTGTTTTGAGTACATGTTTTTATTTCCAATAGTTTTTTTTTTCCAAAGCAATAATTTGTATTTACATCAACAAAGCAGAGTTAGAATGAACTATTGATAGGGATATTCTAGATAACATTAATGAATTCCGACTACGTTTAAGGCATGGTCTTGTCTTCTGAGATATACCGAGATTACTTAATTGTATGTCTGCTCTCAGAGTCTACAATCTGGGAATGGGATACAGTGACAATTTTTCTTTCTTTCTTTTTTGAGTTGGGATCTCACTCTGTCACTCAGGCAGTGGCATGATCACATTTCACCATAGCCTCAACCTTCTGGGCTCAGGTGATCCTTCTGCCTCAGCCTCCTGAGTAGCTGAAACTACAGGCATGTGCCACCACGCCAGGTTAATTTTTTGATTTTTATAGAGACAAGGCCTTGTCATGTTGCCTAGGCTGGTCTCAGACTCCTACATGCAAGCAATTCTTTCACCTTGGGTTCCCAAAATGTTGGGATTATAGGCGTGAGCCTCTGCACCCAGCCAGTGACAATTATTTTATTATTATTGAGTCAGAATCTCACTTGATTGCCCAGGCTGGAGTGCAGTGGTACAATCGTAGCTGACCACAGCCTCAACCTCCTGACATAAGGTGATCCTTCCACCTCAGCCTTCCGAGTAGCTGGGACTATAGGCGTGCACCACCGAGCTTGGCTAACTTTTTTTATTTATTTTTTGTAGAGATGAGGTCTTATTGTGCTGTCTAGGCTGGTCCTGGCCAATGACAACTTTCAGAATTGACCAAAGCTTATTTTCTAAACCAGCACCTTTCTTCTCAGCCAGTGGTTCATTAGGCCAGCACCATCAGCCTCAGCTGGGAACTTGGAAAAGTGCAAATTCTTAGGCCCCAGACCTACCAAATCAGAAAATCTAAGACTGGGGACTAGCAGTATATCTTTTGAAGCTCTCCTCTGAGTGATAAACACTCAACTTCTGGGTCTATTTTAGGCAACACTGTCCAGGCATCCAGGACTTGACCTCAAACAGATTTCTTCTCACATATGGAAAGAAATTCTTTACAGGGAGTGCAAGGACTTGTTCCAAAAAAAAAAAAAACAACTTAATTCCGGATAAGCCAAAAAACTCTCTTCATCTGCCTTAGTTCAAATCCATTAACCCCTCTCCAGCTACACAAATTCCTCCATACTTACTTTCTTCATTTATCTGCCTTATGCAGCTCTTGTGAGTCTTCTGTGGATGGTAGAGAGGAGAAACAAACGCAGTTTGGGGGGCTGACCATCACCTGCCTTACCTTAAGACTCAGTAACCCTTGGCATAATTATTACCACCACAGGTTTTTGGATAATGTAAAACAATGGGGGGAAAATATATGCATATATATATGTATGTACGTATGTATATACACCCCCCCTTTTTTTTGGAGTCAGTCTGTTCCCCAGGCTGGAGTGCAGTGGCACACTCATGTTCCTGCAGCCTCAACCTGCTGGGCTCAGCCCTCCAAGTAGGTGGAGCTACAGGCATGTGCAACCATGCCCAGCTAATTTTTGGATTTGTTGTAGAGACAGTCTCTCCAACTTGTCCAAGCTGGTCTTGAACCCCCGGGCTCAGACAATCCTCTCATTTCCACCTCCCAAAGTGCTGGGATTATAGGCATGAGCCACTGCTCTGGGCCTAGTCTTCATTTTAAAGTCATATTTCTTTTTCCAGTGAAGAAAATATCATTTTACTAATGGAAGTACAAGTTAAATGGGAGATTTTAATAGGTTTAAACCATACATTAATGCTTGACTTTTTCAAAATATTGTATTAGTATTTATCTATTTTTTCTAGCTTATGGAATCAATAGATTAGCAGAGTGCTCATGATGCTACTTGATTCTTTTTAAGATCTCTGTGTAATTCCAATATATTGCCTTTAGGGTGGAAAGTGGTACATTGGTTGTGGTTTTGTGATTTGAGCTGCTAGGGTGCAGCAGGGAGTGTGCTTAACTGTGAAAAGTTAAACTCTATTTCATTCTTCGTTCTGAGATGTTTGAGTGCTACAGAACCTCCAGTCAGCTTCATGTCCAATTCCTTGTATCTTTACCTCACTGACAACTAGCTGTGAATGCCCAAGTTGGAGGCCAATGTCATAGGTGCTCAGCAGTCTCCCTATTTGAGATACTGGTCTTTTCACATCTTGGCTAGCAAGAGGAAGAAAAATTGCAACTTCTTTCTAGTTCTTTTCTCTTTGCTTTCTTGCTTTTATATCCACTGATGGAATAGAGCAATTATAATTGCAGTAAAATTTTACACCAGTAGCATAAAGCATTGTCTTTTTTCAGGTGGGCATAATTTCCTCAGCAGGAACCAATAGGCAGCTAACTATGACTGAACTTACTGATGAAATATTTTATTTTAAACCAGTTTTTAAAGTGTAGCATAGAGCTTTGAGTTAGAAAAAAAAAATCAAGGGCATCTCTTACAAAGCATGCCACTTAGAAACAGTATTTAAACAGAAAGCTTAATTTTTTCTAATTGGATTCCTACTCTGTCACCCAGGCTGGAGTGCAGTGGCATGCTCATTGCCACCGCAGCCTCGTCCCACTGGGCTCAGGTGATCCTTCTACCTCAGCCTTCCAAATAGCTGGAACTACAGGTGCATGCCACCATGCCTAACTAATTTGTTTATTTATTGTAGAGATAAGGTCTCACCAAATTGCCCAGGCTGGTCTTGAACCTGTGGGCTCAGGCAATCTTCTTGGCTCTGCCTCCCAAAGTGCTGGGATTATAGGAGTGAGCCACCACACCCAGCTTAATTTTATATTAAAGTATTTTCAGTGTGATTTTTTTAAAGGCTGTATATTATTTAAATTTATTTACAAGTTCTATATGGTTAAATAAATACTTTTTTTTTAGATTGGAAAATACAGTTTAGAAAAGAAACTGGAGGGAAAGAGGGGGAGAGAGGGAGGGAGAGATGATTCACCTCCCCAAGGTAGGAGAAGGGGCCAAAGCTCAGGAAACCTGGAGGCCACAGCTCAAAGTGCCACGTGACTTGGCCAGGGCTTAGCAAAGCAACAGCTTAACTGCTTTTTAACACAACCCAGGGCAATAGTTCAGCAATTTTATCCAGATATTACTTAACCATAAATATAATGAAATAAAATATTCACTAGATATATTTTTGCAGTTAATAATCTTTGAATAATTTAATTTGTCATTTTAGAAATTCTAAATAGTTACATGTACTATAAAAAGTTATAGCCAGCCAGGCACAATGGCTCAAGCTTGTAATCCCAGCACTTTTGAGAGGTGGAGGTGAGAGGATTGCCTGAACCAATGGGTTTGAGATCAGCCTGGGCCAACATGGCGAGACCTCGTCTCTACAATAAAAAAAAAAAAAATTAGCCAGACATGGTGGCATGTGCTTGTAGCTCCAGCTACTTGGAAGGCTGATGCGAAAGTTTCGATCATCTGAGCCCAGCAAGTGGAGACTGTGGTGGCCATGATCATGCCACTGCACTCCAACCTGGGCAACAGAGTGAGACTCCAATTCCAACTCCCCTTCCCCCTAAAAAGTTATAGCCATTATTATATATCATTTGGTGAAAATATTATTGTTTCTAGTGTAATGCGCACCTGTAGTTCCAGCTATTTGGAAGGCTGAGGCGGAAGGATCGCCAGAGCCCAGCAGGTTGATGCTGGAGTGGCTGTGAGTGTGCCACTGCACTCCAGCCTGGGCGACAGAGTAAGACTCTAACTCAAAAAAAAAAAAAAAAATTATTGTTTCGTTTTTTTTGGATTTATATTTGGTTTCTTTTTTTTCTGTAGCCTCAAATTCCTGGGTTCAAGTGATGCTTCCACCTCAGCTTTCTGAGTAGCTGGGACTACAGGCATATGCCACCACATCCAGCTAATTTTTTTATTTTTGTAGAGATGAGATCTTATTATGTTGCACAGGCCAGTCTCAAAACTGGGCTCCAGCAATCCTCCTGCCTCAAGCTCCCAAAGTGTTGGGATTACAGGTGTAAGCCACCATGCCCAGCCCTATATACTTACTACTGCATTCAAAATAGGAATAATAGTCAGATTTTACTACTATAGTTATGCAGATAATTGTGAGAAAATAAAGACACATACTTGATCCTTTTCTTGAATTAGTAATAAGACTCTGTATACATGGGAGAAACCTTCATGAGTGAACAAACTCTCATAAAGGCATTAATTTCATTCTGTAAGAAAATAACCTAATTAAAACTGCTAAGGAAAGAGATAAAAATCCCGCCACTTAAAGTAGATATACATCTTTACTATTTACAAGAAACTTTCTGTATTTTTTTGATCCTCACAACTACTCTGTGAGGTAGACATGTTTCCGTTATTCATTCTAATATTTTCCTAACATGGTATTTTCCCCAGAAACACTGAAGGATGCCAAGAAAAGTTTGCCCTTGGACTTAGTTCCCATGTATCCAAAGAATAAATAAAAGTTTAAAAAGTTGTTTTACTAACTTTAGTTTCAGAAACTGTATTAGACATTTCTTAATTTCAAAGTCCATTTTTCAGAGAAGATAAGAAATTTCTGAAGTCCACTTTTGAATTCTTTTGGGATTCATTCTGACTAAGCAACATTTTTAATTGAGAGAAGTGTTTCTTTGTTTTGCTCACACTCTTTGAAGAGCAAGTAGAAGCTGACTGTCCAGATGTAGGTGTTCTGAAAAGAAACAAAACCACTTTGTTATACCAACAAATGAATGTTCATAAAGGGTTCTTCCTGCTTAGCTAGAAAACTGTTACTAGAGTCGTTTTCTCCTTTTTTGTATTATGTCCATATAGGGACAATTGCTGTGGTCAGTATAGTGATTCCCATTGTAGGTGACTCCTCAATGAATAGGCCTCAGGCAACATTTAGAAAGTATGTGTACTGGGTGGTTCTGAAGCTTCATCATGCTTGAAAGATAAGGTTAGAGGTATACTGTCATCAGGTACAAGTTCTCTTTAAGCCTGAAGTCAAGATTTACAACAATTCTAAGCAAAGACTGTAAACATATATTCCATCTTCACAGCTGAAGACCACTTTGCTTTTTGAAAGTGAAAGATCTCAACCCACACCTGTAGGTACCATTCCATATTGTATCCTCCCCAACAGAATTCGAACCCCAACACCTTTGTACCACTAATGGTATACTCCAGAGCTTCTGACAGTGCCAGACACACAGGTACTCTAAAAAGATCCATTTAAGTGCTGGATGCGGTGGCTCATGCCTGTAATCTCAGCACTTTGGGAGGAGGAGGTGAGAAGATTGCCTAAGTGTTCAAGATCAGCCTGGGCAACTTGGCAAGACCTCATCTCTACAATAAATAAAAAAATTAGCCAGGCATGGTGGCGCATGTCTAAGTCCCAACTACTTGGAAGGCTGAGTTAGCCATGACTGTGCCACTGCACTCCAGCCTGGGAGACAAAAACTCAAACAAAAAAAATTAAATTATTTATTGATCTTTTGAGTTAAAGTCATGGCCACCACAGCCTCAACCTGCTGGGCTCACACAATCCTTCTGCCTCAGCCTTTCAAGTAGCTGGAACTACAGGCACGTGCCACCACGCCTGACTAATTTTTTTCATTTTTTATTTTTTTGAGTTGGAGTCTCACTCTGTTGCCCAGACTGCAGTGCAGTGGCATGCTCACAGCCACTGCAGCCTCCACCTGCTAGGCTCAAGTGATCCTTCCACCTCAGCCTTCCAAGAGGCTGGAACTACATGCATGCGCCATCATATCCAGCTAGTTTTTCCTTTTTTTTCCTGAGTTTGAGTCTCACTCCATTGTCCAGGCTGGAGTGTAGTGGCATGCTCACAGCCCTGCAGCTTCGACCTGCTGGGCACAGGCGATCCTTCTGCCTCAGCCTTCCAAGTAGCTGGAACTACAGGCACGTGCTACCATGCCTGGCTAATTTTTTAATTTATTGTAGAGATGAGATCTTGCCATGTTCCCCAGGCTGGTCTTGAACCCCTCAGCTCAGGCATTCCCCTCATCTCTGCCTCCTAAAGTGTTGGGATTACAGGTGTGAGCCACTGCGCCTGGCAAAAAAATTTAATTCAATAAGTAGAGATAAAACAGTTCTTGATTGTTATTTATGTTGAAGAGACTATCAGACTCGGTTTCTCTTTTGTAGCAAAACATTCCAAAATTCCTTTCCTTTAAATTTGACTATCATAGTGAATAAAAGTGAAAAGTGCCCATTAATATAGTTAACTTAGTATCATTCAACAAATTTCTATTACAGTTTCCTAAGGAATTTCTGGTAGAGGAAAGAACAACAGCAAAGGTTCAGACCAGGAATGTGCACTGTGAGTGGCTCAGTTCTGCTGGCACATAGGATGCATTAAAGGCAAAGTAGAAGGCAGACTGGTACCCAACAGTGAGGGCTAGAGTGCTGATCCACACACTAGAGTGAGGTGCTAAATGCTTTTCCGCAGAGCTAGGCTCTAGAAAGATGATCACATTAAAAGAGTTGAAACCAGAAGTAGGAAGGCCAATTAGGAAATAACTGTAGTAGTCCTAACAAAAGGTAAGAACCTGAACCAGGAAAATAGCAGTAGGGAAAGGAAGGAGAGAACAGATGTCAACAGCATGGCACTAGAATGAAAACCATGACAAGGACCAAGGGAGAAGGGATTTCTGAATGCACTTGTCGCTTTGGGTCAGGATGTCAAGAAGGGCACATTCACTCACAGAATAAGAAACTTAGGAGGATAGACAGGCTTGAGTGGGTAGCTGTGGGGACATGACAAACTAAGTTCTGAACATGCAGCTGGCTAAAGTGGATCTATTTAGCAGACAGCTGGGAGCAGGCCCAGGGAGAGGTCAGGAGTAGAGTAATACACCTGGAAGTTAGATGCAGTGAGATAAGCAGTAAAAATATGGGAGTTTGTGACATTCAAAAAGGTTAGGGAGGGAAAGTGGCCAAGTTCTGAACAACATGGCATAGTTAGGGAGTGCATATTAAACAGAAAATTAGAAGATACTTGTATTAACAGTGGCCATTCAAATAAAGTTAATGGATTAAGATACCTGAAAATTGATGCTGGGCTCTTGCCTTTGGAACCGGGTGTATCATGATTTACGTTTGTAGAACTTAGAGTCTTCCTCTCTGTTGTCTTCAGGCTGAGTTTACTCGCTGAAGTGGTAGGACTGCTCTTCAATGTTGACAGAAAGCTTCTACTTTTACCATGATGTTTAACTGTTCTGTTACATGTTTTACAAGTAATCAACTGCCATAGAAAGAAGAAATAGTCCCATGATATCACTTATAATTTATAAACCCCATAAACCACATGTTCACTGAATTCTTACATGTTAGGGACTACAGGGCTAAATAAAATAGAGGCTGCCAGCAGGAATCAGACAAGACAAACTTAGAGGAAATCTTAAATGAAAAATTAATGGCTTAATATTTATATTTAATTTTAAATAGCCTAAAAATTAAATAAATAAATAAAACAAAATAGCCTTTTAAAGATCATGAAAGCTGGGCACAGTAGCTTATGCCAGTAATCCCAGCACTTTGGGAGGCAGAGGCAAGAGGACTACCTGAGTCCAGGGGTTTGAGACCAGCCTGGGCAACTTGGTGAGACCTCAACTCCACAATAAAATAAAAAAATCAGCCAGCCATGGTGGTGCATGCCTGTAGTTCCAGCTACTTGGAAGGCTGAGGTGGAAGGATCATCTGACCTCAGTAAGTCAAGGATGTGGTGGCCATGAGGGTGCCATGTACTCTAGCCTGGGCGACAGAGTGAGACTCCAACTCAATAAATAAATAAATATAATAAGCTCTCTACTTTCTTAATATAAACACCTGTTTAGGGGGAACTGGGGATGATAATCTTTTAAGTATGGAAGGATGGGTCTTTGTAACAGTAGACATTTAATGTTTTTTGCAGATGAGCCTCAAACCTTTCCCCAGTAAAACTTGACAGAATACCACTGGAAATTTAAGTGGGTCCTTCAAGTCCTTAGTGATTTTATAACTATAGATCTAAAGTAATTTATAAAACCAAGTGAGTTATTCTCACACTTCCTTACTCTGTCATTAGCTCTAGAGGCTTTCTATTCAGAAGTCATTCCTCAAGAAATGTTCTGTTTTCTGGCAAAATTCCTTTCTTCTACATAGCCTACTCAAAATGCACAGGGTTCAGCCCATGCTTCAGCAAAATTAATACAAACTGGTTTAGGTAAGGTACTCTGATGTTCCTGAGCAGGGACAGAAATGCCAATGGAAGATCTGAATATATCAAAGGTCTATGTTGCTTTACACTTTTTGGAGGCTGTATATAGATTGAAACAAATCAACAAAACAAACACTCCTGGCTCCCTTCTAGCTGATCTCTGATTAAATTACAGTCGGTCCTAAGCTTCATGAGAGCAAAACACTGGAAAACAGTGATGCAGCATTTATTATCTTTCCACTTAATAATTTTCCAAATATGTGGCAGCAGTGTTTTTTGAAAAATACAATTCTGCAAGGATTAAGAAAGTATTATTCACTACAATATTATGTATCTTCTCTTTCACCATTAAATTTTATGATAAAGCAAAATGTACTTCACCTGTCCAATACCAGTAAACTTCTAAATATGCCAATTTTCTATCCAAGTTAATAATAATTATAGTCTTAGGCCAGACATGAACTGTCATAGTCTCCAGTAAGCAGGCACTTGAATGGCTGATGTTAATATAGAACATGAAGGATATAAAATGTATCTGATACTGGCTTCCATACAGTAAACCGTAAGTCAACTGATTTTAGTCGTTTTGTTATTTTATATACCCCAAATTAAGGGTTGTTTGGCATACGATAGACCCTCAATAAATGTCTAATAAACGAATACAAGATACACTCATTTTTGTTGGTCATGCATGTAAATACACCCTGACATGGGCAGAAATGACTGAAGAAGTTACACTGGTACCTGTACCTGGAAGGTATTGTTGTTTAAAGAAAAAGACCATTAACTGAAATAATTCATGTGGAGTTATAATGGCCAACTCAAGAAATCTTCAAATTTGTGAAAATAGTTGTGCTCAACAAGGAGATCTGAGAACAATTAAGAGCTCATAATGTTTGGTCTTAGGTAATCATGTAAAATTAAAAATATGCTGTTCTTGTAACAAAACACTAAACACTAGGAAACCGTTTTATGTATATATTTTGTAATCCAAATATACTACTACAAATCTCTGAGTTATATTCAGGCTAATTCTTAACCTCATTTTAAATGAAAGAAAATTCTAGTTTTTTTTTTTTTGAGTTGGAGTCTCACTCTGTTGCCCAGACTGGAGTGCAGTGGCCACTCCCGGCCACCGCAGCCTCGACCTGCTGGGCTCCGGCGATCCTTCCACCTCATCCTTCCAAGTAGCTGGAATTACAGGCATGCGCTACCATGCCCGGCTGATTTTTTGATTTATTGTAGA
Organism: Carlito syrichta; assembly: GCF_000164805.1. Lineage (NCBI taxonomy): Eukaryota > Metazoa > Chordata > Mammalia > Primates > Tarsiidae > Carlito > Carlito syrichta. The sequence goes on from NW_007245964.1 coordinate 1,088,253, forward strand.
GATGAGGTCTCGCTGCCCAGGTGGATCTCGAACCCGCGGGCTCAGGCAATCCACTCACCTCAGTCTCCCAAAGGCACGGGATTACAGGCTGAGCCACCGAGCTGGCTTCTAGTTTTTTTTTTGAATTGGAGTCTCACTCTGTTGCCCAGGCTGGAGTGCAGTAGCACGCCCACGGCCACCCCAGCATTGACTAGCTGGGTTCCGGCAATCCTTCCACCTCAGCCTTCCAAGTAGTCGGAACTACAGGCACACACTACCATGCCCAGCTAATTTTCTGATTTATTGTAGAGATGAGGTCTCACCAAGTTGCCCAGGCTCTTCTTGAACCTGTGGGCTCAGGCAATCCCCTCACCTCGGCCTCCTAAAGTGCTAGGATTACAGGCTTGAGCCACCATGCCTGGCCGAAAATTCTAGTTTATTCATACATACTGAAACCAAAATCTTACCAATACACTTTTGGAGTCTTTGTACTTTTTCACAATTTTTGCTTCTTTACAACCGAGTGTATAATTTCTTGCTTCTCGATTAAGAAGTTTCTGTATTTTGGGTGTCAATTTGGCCTTGGGTTTAAGGCGCACTCGAGAATTATCCAGAATCAACAACTGGAAGCAGTATGGACACGTTTCTTCAAAAGTGCTCTTGTCTAAAATTACACAAAGGAAACTCACAATTCAGCAAACCTGATTATTTTGTTATCGCAAAACTGCCATTATAATAAATGTAGAAAAGCATATTGATATGTAATATGAACAGATACATTCTCTTTAAGCAAACTGAAAATATGAAAATTTACAGAGATAAGTTGTCAGTAAATTACTTTGCTAAATAGTATAAATCCATCCATTCACTCATTTTCGTAACAGATAAGCAAGTTTCTAACCCATGCCAGCAAATCCCATTGGCTTTAAAATAAATCCAAAATCTAGTCACTTCTCATTACTTGCTAAGTAAAAAACGGCTGTTTCACTAATTTTACCAACCCATTTACCACAAAATAACAAATAGCACTGAGATTATTTCCTTTTTTTAAACAATCAGCACAATAAATATTTACTGAGTACCTAGTGCTGTAACAGCACTACAAAAATTAAGGACCATGCTAGGAACTTAGCTCTACCAAATGTCAAATTCATTTATATTTGTGATTATTTTATATTTATTTATTTTTTGAGTTGGAGTCTTACTCCGTCACTCAGGCTAGAGTGCAGTGGCATACTCATGGCCCCATCACAGCCTTGACCTGCTGGGCTCAGGCGATCCTTCTGTCTCAGTCTTCTAAGTAGCTGGAACCACAGGTGCGTGCTGCCATGCCTGGCTAATCTTTTTTAAAAATTTATTGTAGAGATGAGGTCTCACCATGTTGTCACAGTGGTCTTGAACTCGGGCAACCCTCTCACCTCTGCCTCCCAAAGTGCTGAGATTACAGGTCACTGCTCCTGGCTATATAATCCTTTTAAAGGACCTTCATTTTTACCAGGAAATGGGAAGGCAAATGACAGTTTGTGCAGAGAAGTGACCTGAGCTAGCTCTGATTTGATCAGAATCACTCTGGCTGCTGGCTTGAGGACACACTGTAGAATGAATAGGAGCTGTTGGTAGTCATACAAGAGAGAGCTGGTGATGACCCAGAGTAGGGTGGCAGCAATAGATATGGCGAGAAGTGGCTAGATTTTGGATATACTTTAAAGCCAAAAGGAGTTGCTGGAATATTAGCTTATAGTAGGAGAGAGGGCTGTTAGGGAGTCAAGACCGGCTCTAAGGTTTCTGGGTTCAATAACTAAAGATGGAGTTACTATTTACTGAAATGGGAAGAACTGGAGGATCTCACTGGGAGCAAAGCTCAGGCTTTGAATGTACTAATTTGGGACTGCCCTACTAGACATTCAAAAGGAGTTGTCAAGAAGGCACTAGAAGGTGAGTTTGAAATTCAGGGGTCTAGGCTGGGCCTATACATTTGAAAGCTCTCAGTATACAGTTTTTATGGGCCAAATGTGTGTGACCTAGGCCCGTGGCATCCATCCCCAGGAGGGCCAGAGACCTGTACAGTTCAACCCACTGTGGTTGAACTGTAGCCTAGTTACATACAATTTAGCAGCACAGAGGTTACAAGAAACCAGAAATCAACGCCAGTGAGATGTCCAGGAAGATGGGATATTTTCACGTGGGGAGTCGCTGACTGTAGGTGGACAGTATACGGTATTTATCAGCCATGAGACTGGATGAGAAACTATCACCAGAAGAGCATTTAGCTAGAAAAGAGGTACACGGGCCGAGTCCTAGAACACAATATTTAGAAGTTGGGGAGGCTAGAAGAGCCAGCAAGGCACATGGAGAAGTACTGGCTAAAGAGGTAGGAGGTGAATGGATATGTGATCACCAGAGGCCAAGAGAGGACACTTGAGAGAACACTGATCAATGTGTCAAACGCCCCAGCAGGTCAAGCAAGATAAGGCACATTAGGGAAGTCGGATTTCTCCCGAAACTGAGAAGGCTCTGAAATTGTTTTGTGTTTGCTTTTTAACTGAAGGGAGACAATCAACCTCCCAGCCCTCAACAGACGCGCGTCCTTCCTACCGTGCGATGACGAGTTGTAGGTCCATCTGTAAAAGAGAAAAAGACGCATGAGGGTGGAGTCACCCCTCCTCCCGCCCGCCCGCCTCCTATCCCATCCTCTTACAGGAGGTAGCGGGCCTGGCCCGGGCAGCTCTCATGGAGGCCCCGCGCCGCAGCCTCCAAATAGTGCTTCTGCCTCATTGTAGCCGCCGCCTGGCCGCGGAGACCAGGTGGGAAAAGAAGGCGCCGGAAGTCGGCTTCCCGGCGTCGCTGACGTCACCGTCGAGAATAAAGCTCCCTCCGAAAACAAGCACCCGTCTGCGGAGAGGTTCCAGTTTGTTTTCCCTATCCATGGTCACGACCTTTGGTCTCCCCACCCATCCCCTTTCGACCTGAGCCTGGGCGGGGCAGCTTAACCAGGAAAAGGTGGTAAAGTCTGAACCTGAAGATGCCACACACCTCTGGCTTCCTCTCCCGCCTTCCTCATCGCAGCAGCGTCACTCTCGAGTCTCCGCGCGTGGACTCCGGCCGTGGTGGAGGCTCTGGGAGGAGCGCGGCATCCTTTCCGGCCTGGGAGTGGTCTCCAGTCCCGCACGTGTACAAGCCAGCCTTTGTTTTTCCTTTATTTACTTATTTTTGTAATTGAAGTGAAATTGACACAACGTAAAATGGACTTAGGTGTGCAGATCCGCGGCTTTAGTACATTTGCAGTGTTGTGCAACCACCTCCTCCATATAATCCCTAAGTATTTCACGCCAAAGGAAACCCGGATCACTGGAGCATTTGCTCCCTCTGCCCCCCTCCCTCCAGGCCCTGGCATTCGTTTCTCCGCTTTTTGTCTCTATGCATTTACCTAGTCTAGGCATTTCACATAAATGGAATGATACAGCATGTGACCTTTTGTGCCCGGTTTCTCCCAACTAGCATAAAGGTTTTGAGTTTCATCCATCTTTGGGCCACCTGTCAACACTTTCTTTTAATGGTTGAATAATACTCCATTGTATGGAAATAGCATATGTGCTTATCCATTCATCAGTTGATGGACGTTTGAGTTGTTTCTAGCTTTTGGCCATTATGAATGATGCTGCTGTGAACATGTATGTACATTTATTTGTTTGAGTATCTGCTTTCTGTTCTTTTAGGTATATACCTAAGAGTGGACCTGCTAGGTCACATGATAATTCTGTGCTTAATGAGAGTTTCAACTTCTCCACATCCTCACCCACACTTGTTTCATTTTTTTTTAATTCTAGCCATCTTAATGAGTGTGAAGTAGCATCTCATTGTGGTTTTTATTTGCATTTCCCTAATGACTGATGATGTTTGAGCTGCTTTTCACGTACTTGTTGGCAATTTGTATATCTTTGTTGGAGAAATGTCTGTTCTTTAATTTGTGTGTGTGTATGTCTTTTTGTGGTTGAGTTGTAAGAGCTTGTTTTCTGAGTCAGGATCTCACTCTGTTGCCCAGGCTGGAGTGCAGTGGCATGATCACAGCTCATCGTACTCTCCAGCTCCTGGGCTCAGGTGATCCTCCCACTTTAGCCTCCCGAGTAACCGGGACTACAGGCACACACCACCACACCTGGCTGATTTTTTTTTTTTTTTTTGTAGCAACAAAGTCTTGCTTTGTTGTCTAGACTGGTCTTAAACTCCTGGGCTCAAGTAGTTCTCCTGCCCCAGCCTCCTTAAACCTGGGATTACAGGTTTGAGCCACGGTGCCCAGATAGAGAATGTGTGTGTGTGTGTGTGTGTGTGTGTGTGTGTGTGTGTGTGTATACACGCTACCACGCCCAGCTAATTTTTGATTTATTGTAGAGATGAGGTCTCACCAAGTTGCCCAGGTGGGTCTCGAACCCATGGGCTCAGGCAATCCACTCACCTCGGCTTCCCAAAGCACAGGATTACAGGCTGAGCCACTGAGCCCGGCCAAAAATTTTTCATATATATATACACACACAAATATACTTTCTCTGGACAAACTATTGTATCATTTGATTTCTTTTTAAAATTAAAAATGAATTAGCTAGGCAGAGTGGCACTCACCTATGGTTCCAGCTACTTGGAAGGCTGAGGCAGAAGTATCACCTGAGCCCACCAGGTCAATGCTGCAGTGGCTGTGAACATGCTACTGCACTCCAGCCTGGGTGACAGAGTGAGACTCCAACTCAAAAAAAAAAGAAAAATTTTCTTTTTTGAATCAGATTCTCATTCTGTTGCCCAGACTGGAGTGCAGTGGCATGCTCACAGCCATCACAGCCTTGACCTACTGGGCTCAGGCAATCCTTCCACTTCAGCCTTCCAAGTAGCTGGAGCCACAGGCATGCACCACCACACCCAGCTAATTTTTTTGATTTTTTGTAAGGACAAAGTCTCGTCGTGTTGCTCAGGCTGGTCTTAAACCCATGGGCTCAGGCAATCCTTGTCTCCACCTCCCAAAGTGCTGGGATTACAGGCGTGAGCCACCACACCCAGCTATATAAACATTTTCAAAAGGAAAGTTCTTACTCCCTCTCTTCCCACACCTTTCCATCACACTTCTCTGAGGCAACCAACATTAATGATTGGGTGTTTCCTCCTTCTATGTCCCTATATACTTAGTACATGTATAAGTTTTTAAAAACCCTCACCTATGTATATTTATACACCTATGTGTGTGTGTGTGTGTATCTCATGCATGCTTTTTAATATTTCAAAATGTAATGAACCACAATTTAGTTAACCATTTTATTATTGATGGACATTCAAACTTTTTTTTCAGTCCTCTGCTGGTTCATATAGTGTAGCAGCAAAAATTGTGTATACTGGTGCTTTTTCTTTTTTCCTTTATTTTTTCCGAGTTAGACTCTCACTCTGTTGCCCAGGCTGGAGTGCAGCAGTATGCTCATGGCTACCGCAGCCTTGACCTGCTGTGTGCAGGCAATCCTTCCATCTCTGCCTTCCAAGTAGCTGTAACTACAGGCATATGCCACCATGCTCAGCTAATTTTTTTATTTATTGTAGGGGTGAGGTCTTGCCAAATTGCCCAGGCTGGTCTCTAACCCTTGAGTTCAATCCATCCTCTTGCCTCTGCCTCCCAAAGTGTTGGGATTGCAGGCATGAGCCACTGCACCCAGCCTATTTCTTTTATATCTGAATTTCTAAAAGAGAAATTACTGGGTAGAATAACATTTTTTAAATTTGCAAGATCATCCAGAAAAAGGTTGTAGCAATTCACACTCCTGGCATCAATGTCTAAGAAAGCTGGGTCAAATCGGGTGAGTGAAAGGCAGAGTCTCTTTTCATATGTTTTTGGATGGTGGCATTTTCTCTTGTGAAGAGAAGCCTTCTGTTGGGTTGTTTATCAATTTCTAGGAGATGTTTGTATTTTGGGGAAATTCATCTTCTGTTTGTCATATAAAATGCAATATTTTCTTACTTGCGTCTTCCTTATCTTTTGTTCCTTATCTTTGGCACAGTTTCAGTTTTATTTTTATTTTTATTTTGCCATACAGACTTCTGTTTGTGGTCATACAGGTCATACTTCATGATTGGATCTGGGTTTTCTGTGTAGTTTAAAAAGACCTCCCTTATACAGAGGTTAGACAACTATTCAATCAGATGCTTTTCTCATACTTTTCTAGTATGACTTCTTCCATGCCCTTCTTTAATTGATATAAAATGTATTTTTACTTAAGTGTGAGGTAAAGCATCTGACATTTTTTCAAATTGGAGAGCAAGTTATGCAAAGACCCCCCATTTAAGCTGAAATAAAAATAATAGGCAATGAGTACGGAATATGGGCCAGGCATTTTTCTAAGCATTTTAACATGTATTAATTTATGTAATCCTCACGACACCTCCTGACATAGGTGAAATGCCACCTCATCATATAGAAGTTGTTTTAACATACTTGCATCTGTTTCTAGATCACTAGCCAATAAAGCAGAAAAGAGTGAAAACGTGTGTGTGTGTGTGAGTCCAACCACCCACATGTCCCCTTCCTCCCGGCACATTTTTTTTCAGCTGTTCCTTTTTGTCCTGTGAGCACCACACTCCTATATCTCTACTTGCCTTTGCCTTGCATCTTCTTTTTTGTTGTTGTTGTATTTTGAGTCTGGGGTTTCCCTTTGTCACCCAGGCTGCAGTGCAGTGAGGTCACGGCTCACACAACCTTGACCTCCTGCAATCCTTCTGCCTCAGCCTCCCGAGTCCCTGGGACTGTAGACGTGTGCCACCATGCCTGGCTAATTTTCTGATTTTTTGATAGGGATGAGGTCTCACTGTGTTGCCTGGGCTGGTCTCCAACTCATAGACTCAAGCGATCCTCCCTCCTCAACCTCCCAAAGTGCTGGGATTACAGGTATGAGACACACTGCACCCGGCCGCAACTTGTCTTAGAAGCGAGGTGGCCATCATGCACTCTTGATTTTCGCACCAGCTTGTTTGGCTGCCCAGTCTTTTATCTTAACTCCACTAAGCATCACTGCTGCTTCCTCCTTCCCGCTGCTCGCATCTTGTCTGCCCACAGGTTCTACCGACTCTGCCCGCATCAAAGCACCGCACCCCTCAGCCGCCCTCTTCTTTCTGTGTCCCTATCACCGCCTCTGCATTCTCCTGCCCCCTCTCCTGCCTCTCCCAGTCCATTCTCCACAGGCAGACAGGGCAACCTTCTTAAAATGTCAATCATTGTTTGCACGTGGAATGTTCCTGCGCAGAGTTTCTCAAGGCCCCGCCTTCCCCTGCACCTGCCCATGCTCACCAGGCCCTGCCCCCACCTCAGACCTCACCTTGTCTCACCTGCCCACCTTCACCCTGCTCTTACCACACTGGCCTTTTCTCTATCTCAAACATGTCCTGCTCAGACTACCCTGGGGTGTTTTGAATGAAGATCCTTCCCATAGCTGCTTTTCCTCATCATTTGAAGGAGAGGCCTTCCTTGACTATCAAAATAAAAAATTCTTCCCTGCCCCCACCCACTCTCTGTTGTTACTGACTTTTACTGTTGTCACAGTAGACTTAGTATCTGAAATTGCCTCATTCATTGGCTACCTGCTTCCTTCCAGAATGAACCTTGGCTTTCTTTCAGACTTTCTTCCTTTTCTTTTTTTTTTTTGAGTTGGAATCTCACTCTGTTACTCCAGTGCAGTGGTACGTACGATTGCAGCTCACTGCAGCCTCGACATCTTGGGCTCAAGTAATCCTTCTACCTCAGCCTCTTGAGTAGCTAGGAGTACAGTCATGTACCACCATACTTGGCTGATTTTTGTATTTTTTTGTTGAGACGAGGTCTCATTATGTTACCTAGGCTGGTCTCGAACTCCTGCACTCAAACAATTCTCCCACCTTGGGATTACAGGTGTAAGGCATCCTGCCTGGTCAGCGACAGGATTTCATCCGTCCTGTTTGCTGTTCCATATGTGATGCCTAGCCCCAGGCCTGATTGAACAAGGACTCAATAAAGATTTACTGAATGTGTGAGCTCTCACAGTGGCCCCAGGAGGCAGGCACTTTTGTCATCCCCACTTCAGAGAGATGAGGGGACTGAGGCTCAGAGAGAAGATGTCACTCAGCCAAAGCTATGCAGCTGGTGTGGGACTTGACCAGTTACATCCAGCTACAGAGTCCATACTCTTCATGTTGGTCCTCTTGCTGCTGGTTCGCCTGTTACAGACCATCTGGCACCTCCCAAGCTCTCGAGGGAAGGACGTGTTTCTGAGCCCTGGTTTCTGCAACAAACTAATTTTCTCTGCATCATTTCTCTGCTGCAAAACGTTCAATAGGAGTTCAACTAAGCTTCTCCCATCTAAAATATCAAGCTTTCCTGCTCCATCTCATCAGCCCTACTCTCCTTTCTCTAGAAATCCTGCAGCTTTTGCCCCACTCAGAAATTTTTTTTTCAGTTCCACAAGAAAATTGGGTGAGTTCAAATATCAGCTGGTGTTACCTGGATTCTGGGGTGTTACGAATCAGCTTTCTGGCCTTGAGAACAAGATTTTTGTTGTTGTTGTTGTTGAGTTGGAGTCTCACTCGGTCGCCCAGGCCGGAGTGCAGCGGCCGCTCCCGGCCACCGCAGCCTCGACCTGCTGGGCTCCGACGATCCTTCCGCCTCAGCCTTCCGAGTAGCCAGAATTATAGGCGCGCGCTACCACGCCCGGCTAATTTTTTTTTTTATTGTAGAGATGAGGTCTCGCCTGCCCAGGCGGGTCTCGAACCCGCGGGCTCTGCAATCCACTCACCTCAGCCTCCCAAAGGCGCGGCATTACAGGCTGAGCCACCGAGCCCGTCTGAGTTCCTTCTTAAAACTAAATAGGATTTCCTCTCTTCTCTGCCATAGACAAAGTAAGGTCATATGAATAAGACAGCTAAATTGATGAGTCTTTTCAGCCATTCAGTTGTTCAATGTGACTGTGTGTGTGTGTGTGTGTGTGTGTGTGTGTGTGTGTGTG
>NW_007245964.1:1097250-1114374 GCF_000164805.1 Carlito syrichta
ACTCACCTCAGCCTCCCAAAGGCGCGGGATTACAGGCTGAGCCACCGAGCCAGGCTGAGAACAAGATTTAATCAGCTTTGCTGTGCCTCCATCTAGTTGTCTGAGAAAGAAGGGGCCAAGACTACAATGTGGTTCTAGAACATTCTACGTATTATGTGTACACTCACTCACCACATGCCTGCAACATGGAGGTGAGAGTTCAAAAGGAATCGGTGCTTACCTCTCGACATAAGGCCCTGACAACCCCATGTGCCTGTCCCAACCAACTCAAGGGATGAGATCACGTTCTCAGAATCATTGAGGTGAATTGATTTTATTTTGACAATTTTTATTTTAAAATAACTTACACCAGAAGCTCTCTTTATTTTATTTTATTTTATTTTTTGAGTTGGAGTCTCACTTTGTCACCCAGACTGGAGTGCAGTGGCATGCTCACGGCCACTCCAGCCTTGACCTGCTGGGCTCAGGTGATCCTTTCCGCCTCAACCTTCCAAGTAACTGGAACTACAGGCATGCACCACCACACCCGGCTAATTTTTTAATTTATTGTGGAGATGAGTTCTCGCCAAGTTACCCAGGCTGGTCTCAAACCCATGGGCTCAGGCAATCCTCTCACCTCGGCCTCCCAAAGTGCTGGGATTATAGGCATGAGCCATCGCGTCCAGCTTCTCTTTATTTTATTTTAATTATTATGATGATTTTATAGAGACAGAGTCTCGCTCTCTTGCCCAGGCTGGAGTGCAGTGGTACTATCATAGTTCACTGCAGCCTTGAACTTCTGGGTTCAAACAATCTTCCCCACCCTCAGTCTCCTGGGTAGCTGGGACTACAGGTGTGAGGCACCACGCCTGGCTAATTTATTTTATTTTTTTAATTAAAAAAATTTTTTTTTAGTTGGAGTTTCACTCTGTCATCCAGGTTGGAGTGCAGTGGCATACACACGGCCACTGCAGCCTCGACCTGCTGGGCTCCGGCGATCCTTCTGCCTCGGGCTTCCAAGTAGCTGGAATTACAGGTGTGCACCACCATGCCTAGCTAAATGTTTTGATTTTATTGTAGAGATGAGGTCTCACCAAGTTGCCTGGGCTGGTCTCAAACCCATGGACTCAGGCAATCCACTCACTTCAGCCTCCCAAAGTGCTGGGATTATAGGCATCAGCCACCATGTCCGGCCTTATTTTTATGTTTGTAGAGATGGGGTGTTGCTATGTTGCCCAGTCTGATCTCAAACTCGTGGCCTCAAGTGATTCTTTCTCCTTGGCCTCCCCAAGTGCTGTGATTACCGACATGAGCCACCACACCCAGCCTCATTTATTAGTCCTTGTATTTTATGGTGTTCTGATATCCTGGTTGATTTTAATTGCTTATTTTTTGAATATGTGAGAAGCATAAGCACGGCTAAAAAAATCAGAATTAAGCCAGGCATGGTGGCTCATGCCTGTAATCTCAGCACTTTGAGAAACAGAGGTGAGAGGATTGCCTGAGTTCAGGGGTTCAAGACCAACCTGGGCAACTTGGTGAGATCTTGTCTCTACAATAAATCAAAAAACTTAGCCAGGCATGCTGGTGAATGCCTGTTGTTCCAGCTACTTGGAAGGTTGAAGCAGAAGGATCACCTGAGCTCAGCAGGTCAAGGTTGCGGTGGCCATGAGCGTGCCACTGCTCTCTAGCCTGGGTGACAGAGTGAGACTCCAACTAAAAAAAAAAAAAAAAAAAAAATCAGAACTTTACAAAAGGGCAGACCAGAGAGGTGTGACTTCCTCCTCCTTCCCGTGGGATCCTCTTCCAGTTTCCCCCTTCTTTCTACCTTGTTCCCACTCACTCCTGTGGAGAAAACTCCCCTTTTGGGCTTATCATTCTGTTATTTCTTATTGCACAAATGAGCAGACACATGAATATTTTCTCATCTTTTTATTCCATGAAAGGTCATATACTACAGACACCTTATTGCACTTTTTTTTTTCTGCTTAGCAGAGGATCCTGGAAATCAGTTCATAGCGATTTCCTCATTCTTTTTTATGGCAGCTGCACTGTATTCCATTGTGTGGACGGATCATTTGTTCCACAGCTCTCCTACACAAGGGCATGTTGGTTGTTTTTAATATTTTGCAATTACAAGCAGTGCTGCAGTGAACAGCCTCACACATGTGCATTTTCATATTGCTGGAGGTGCATTATCAGGTGAATTTCTAGGGGAAAAGAAGAGTCAAGAGATAGAGTACCGAGGCAGTGCATGTGTACTGCCTGTGAGAGTTGGTAGTTTTGTTTACAATTTCATTCATTTTAACCCTGACATATGTCTTTTTGTCATGGGAAATTTCAGATGTGCAAAACTAGTGGGAGCAAGCAGTAGCCCGACCTCAGAAAGTGTGAGTGAGTGGCCAGCTGGTTTTGTCTGTTCCTCCATCCACACCTGCGTCCACTCCTCCATCCGCCTCCTGCCCCACCTCTGTGCTAGATTACTTTGGAGCAAAGTCTGTAGAGCTTGTTTTGTTTTGTGTTGGAGTCTCACTGTCACACAAGCTGGAGTGCAGTGGCACACTCACGGCCACTGCAACCTCAAATTGCTGGGCTCAGGCGACCTTCCATCTCAGCCTCCCAAGTAGCTGGAATAACAGGCGTGCGTAACCATGCCTGGCTAATGTTTTGATTTTTTTGTACAGACAAGGTCTGGCCAAGTTGCCCAGGCTGGGCTCGAACCCCTGGACTCAGACAATCCTCTTGCCTCTGCCTCTATAATCCCCAAATACTGGGATTATAGGCTTAAGCCACATGCCTGGCCTTTGTTCTGTTTTTAATTCAGAAAAGTGAAACCTCTTATTCCTTGGCCAAATCCAAGGTGCATAACTACTCATATTTGCAAGGGACTCTGTGAAGGTATTTTTCTTGTTTAGCCCTTGCAGTTGGGTTGGGAGTGGACATTGTGTGACTGGTTCACAAAGTCTGCACGGAGAGGGAGTGTCTTGGCCACCCTTCGAGCCTTGTCCCTTCCGCTATCCCTTCTCCCTCCCTCTTCCTCCTGTGGGGGTGTGGAGGGGAGGAGGGGAGTTTCTCTTCTCTGCCAAGGCTGCTCCTGACCTGTCCTCGGGATACAGAGACCCACTAATGTCTGTCCATATTGTCACAGACCCTGGAGAAGAGCATGGCAAGGGTTCAAGTGCTCCTGTACATTCCTGAACAATATCCTTGAGAGCTAATAAAAGGTGTGCTTCCTTTCATCTCCAGTATGCACTCCCAGTAAGTAGCTTCAGGGGATCCTTGACTTCCCTGTAGTCTATGCCCAATCAACTGAAAGATATAAATCTCCATTTTTTCCCCCTTTTTTTGAGTGGTTATAAGTTTGAATAATATAGTATCAATGTAATTGTAAGCCTTTTGATTTGTATAACTTTTTTTTTTTTTTTGGGTTGGAATCTCACTCTGTTGCCCAGACTGAAGTGCAGTGGCTGCTCCCGGCCACCGCAGCCTCGATCTGGTGGACCTCGGCTATCCTTCCGCCTCAGCCTTCCAAGTAGCTGGAACTCTAGGTATGTGCTACCACGCCCGGCTGATTTTTGTTTTTGATTTAGTGTAGAGATGAGGTCTCGCCAAGTTGTCCAGGCGGGTCTTGAACCCGTGGGCTCAGGCAACCCACTCACCTTGGCCTCCCAAAGCACAAGATTACAGGCTGAGCCACCGAGCCTGGCTGATTTGTATAACTTTTATATCAATGTAATCATAAGTGTTGTGATTTGTATAACTTTTGTGTAATGCATGATGTCTTAGGCCTTGTAAATTCCCTTTATGGCAAGCTTGATCAATGATTCTGCTGGGCGCTACTAATAAAAGCTATGAGATACCTACCACCTTGAAATCTGCGTTGAAAAATGTCACTATTGATAAACGCGACTGAAACTCAAGTTCTATACAATGCTCTGCTGGTCACATGGCTAATGTATAGGTACCAACAACTCTCCTGGAGGGTAAGCAGAACCATTTTAGAAAGACCTCGAGTCTGGCTCTGCTCCCTGGATTCAAACTCAGAAACAGACCTCTTTCTACCAGTTCCCTGCCCCTATTATTTATTGGTATCAAGGGGAGCAGCTGAGTGTTATTCAGACCATAACACTCACAGGCTCCAAACCCCTCAGGACCCTTCCCACCAGCTTGCTTTCTGTTTTCTTTTTTTATAGAAATAAGGTCTTGCAATGTTGTCCAGGCTAGTCTTGACCTCCTAGGCTCAAGCAATCCTCCTGCCTCAACCTTCTGTGTAGCTAAGGCTACAGGCATGCACTACCACTCCCAGATACTTTTTAAATTTTTTTTGTAGAGGAGAGGTCTTGCTATCTTGCCCAGGCTGGTCTCAAACTCCTGGCCTCAAGCGATTCTTTCACTTCAGCCTCCCAAAGTGCTATGATTATAGGCATAAGCCACCACACCTGGCCTGATTTTTGTATATTGACATAGTTTAAGTTATGTATTAATTGATATGAGAAACTTAGTTAAACTTATGTATTCAATCTACAAAGTTTGCTGTTGTTACTAATTCCTTAGGATTTTCTTTTTTTTTGAGTTGGAGTCTCACTCTGTCACCTAGAGTGCAGTGGTACTCTCATCACAGCCGCTGCAGCCTCGACATGCTGGGCCCAGGCGATCTTTCCACTTCAGCCTTCCAAGTATTACAGGTGTGTGCTACCACGCCTGGCTGATTTTTGTTTTGATTTATTGTAGAGATGAGGTCTCGCCAAGTTGCCCCAACTGGTCTTGAACCTGCAGGCTCAGGCAATCCTCTCACCTCTGCCTCCCAAAGGGCTGGGCTTACAGGCATGAGCCACCATGCCTGGCTAGGATTTTATATGCCATTGATCATGTCATCTGCAAACAGGAATATATTTATTTTTTTCTTTTAAATCTAAGTACTTTTTTCCCCCTGCCTTATTGAACTGACCAGGACTTCCAGTACAACAGAAGTGATAAGAGCAGAGAAACTTGCCTTCTTTCCAATAGTAAGGGAAAGCAATAAGAATTAATTATTTGTAGGTTTTTTGTAGATACCTGCAATCAAATTAAGCAAGTTTTTTTTTGTTCCTGGCTTGCTGAGAATTAAAAACATTTTTGTCATGAGTGGGTGTGAATTTTGTCAAATACTTTTTCTGCATCAATTGATACATTAATATTGTTTTTTCTTTTTTTTTTTTTTTGAGACAGAGTCTCATGCTGTCACTGAGGCTGGAATGCAGTGGCGTTGATCACAGCTCACTGCAATTTTGAACTCCTTGGCTCAATTAATCCTCCTGCCTCAGCTTCCTGAGTAGCTAGGACTACAGGCACTCACCACCATATCTGGCTAATTACAAACAAATGTTTCTTTCTAGAGACAGGGTTTGCACAGCCATCCTCTTGCCCCAAAGCTGTGGGATTATAGGTGTGAGCCACTATATGTGGCTTATTTGTTTTTTTTCTTTTGTTACTTTACTTATTTATTTATTTTTATTTTATTTTATTTTATTTTTTTTGAGTTGGAGTCTCACTCTGTCACCCAGACTGGAGTGCAGTGGCTGCTCCCGGCCACCACAGCCTTGCCTGCTGGGCTCCGGCGATCCTTCCGCCTCAGCCTTCCAAGTAGCCGGAATTACAGGCGAGCGCTACCATGCCCGGCTGATTTTTTGATTTATTGTAGAGATGAGGTCTCGCCTGCCCAGGCGGGTCTTGAACCTGCGGGCCCAGGCAATCCACTCACCTCAGCCTCCCAAAGGCACAGGATTACAGGCTGAGCCACCGAGCCCGGCTTTTTTGTTACTTTAATGTGGTGAATTACACTGATTGATTTTTGAGTGTTTTGGTTTGTTGTTGTTGTTGTTGTTAGTTTGTTTTTTGAGTTGGAGTCTTATGGCCACTGCAGCCTCAAACTTCTGGGCTCAGGGAATCCTTCTGCCTCTCCTTCCAGGTAGCTGGAACCATAGGCACGCACCACCACTCCCAGCTAATTCTGTTTTGATTTATTGTAGAGATGAAGTCTTACCAAGTTGCCCAGGCTGGTCTCAAACTCCTAGGCTCACTCAGTCCTTTTCCCTCCGCCTCCCAAAGTGCTGGACTACAGGCGTGAGCCACTATGTCCAGTCTTATCTTTGGATGCTAAACCAACTTTATATTCCTGAAATTAAACCCTTCTTTTTCATGACATATTTATGTATTGTTGGATTTGACTTGCTTATGTTTTGTTTTTGTTTTTTGAGCTGGAGTTTCACTCTGTCGCCCAGACTGGAGTGCAGTGGCTGCTCCCGGCCACCGCAGCCTCGACCTGCTGGGCTCCGGTGATCCTTCCACCTCAGCCTTCCGAGTAGCCGGAATTACAGGCATGCGCTACCATGCCCGGCTGATTTTTTGATTTATTGTAGAGATGAGGTCTCGCTGCCCAGGCAGGTCTTGAACCCGCGGGCTCAGGCAATCCACTCACCTCAGCCTCCCAAAGGCACGGGATTACAGGCTGAGCCACTGAACCTGGCGACATGCTTGTTTTGTGAATAATTTTTGTATTTATGGTCTGTAAGATCCTTGGCATCAGGGTTATGCTGGTCTCATAAATCAAATTGCAAAGTGTGTCTTTATCCTTTATATTCTGAAAGAGTTTGTGTAAGATTGGTACTGTTTCTTCCTTAAATATTTGATAGAATGCACTAGTAAAACCATCTCAGGCTAAAATTTTCTCTGAGGGTTTTTGATAACAAATTTTAAAAATCTAATACATATAAAGATATTCAGATATTTCATTTTTTGAGTTTATTTTGGTAAGTTGTATCTTAAGCAATTTTCTACTTTAAATTATCAAATTTATTGGCATAAAATTATTTTTATTAATATTACTTTGAGTCAGAGTCTCACTTTGTCACCCAGGCTGGAGTGCAGTGACATGCTCACAGCCACTGCAGCCTTGACCTGCTTGACTCAGGCAATCTTTCTGCCTCAGCCTTCCAAGTAACTGGAACCACAGGCGTGTTCTACCACACCCAGCTAATTAAAAAAAAAAAAATTATTGTAGAGATAAGGTCTCATCATGTTGCCCAGGCTGGTCTCAAACCTGTGGGCTCAGGCAATCCTCTTGCCTTGGTCTCCCAAAGTGTTGGGATTACAGGCATGAACCACCACACTCAGCTTGTCATAAAATTATTTATAATATTTCCTTATTATCTTTTCCATGTCCGTAAGATCTTAGTGGCATATCCTCTTTCATCTTTGATACTGAGGTTCTTACGCTGGAGAAGGATGAGATCAGCACACTCCATCCTGTCACTGCCACTGAACACACTGATAAAACCTGGACTGAATGCATGGAGCACCTATAGGAAGTCTGGAAAGAAAACAGTAGCAGGTTAGTTAGAGAAGACCATAACTTGAAATTCCAATGAACTGGAGGTGAGATCATCATTTTTGTTCCTTTGGCACCTGCTGTCCTGAGTGCAATACAGCCTAAATCCCAGAAGTGGGAACTGGGGCACTTTTAGAGAGAGCCCTGGGGGGAAGGTTCTTTAGTTTTGGCTTGAGTGGCAGGAAATTCCTAACACCCAGAACACAGAAATTTCTCCTGTTTTATTTTCTTCTCTCCATTTTTTAAAGTTCCAGCCCCCAAGCCATCCCATTGTAACAGCAGTAAAGGCCACAATGAGCAAAGGAGCCCCCAGGAATCAAAATGCTGAGGAAAGGAAGCACTCCTCTTCAATTGACTAATGCTTGTTACTTTTCTATCTCCTTTTCTGTCTTCCATCATTTGGTGACAGATGTGGGAGAAGTTGGAGAAGTATGCAACAGTAAAGTAATTTTTGGCCCCAGTTTTCTGGCCTTAGAGCCAAAAAGGGGACTCAGAGGGAACTGAAAAATACCAGGGAGACTGTGGAGAGAAAGGAGCTCTCCCTTAACTTTATGAGTTAATCCATAATGTGATATAACTTCTGGGCTCAGTCCTAAGCTGTGCATGTGTGGATCTGATCAGTATACCAGTGGCTCTGACAACTGAACTAACAGACCGTTGCTCAGGTCCCTGATAGCCACTGGGTTGTATATACTCAGCACCTATCCAAAGATACTACAAGGACTTTGAAAACTAAACTGACATTTGCCGTACAGCCCACAGAAGGCAGGTTGACCTTGTGACATGAACCTAAGCAGATCTATTGCCCAACGCAATAATATATATATTTACCACAGGATTTACACAAGACCTAGAGTCTCATATAATATTCAAAATATTCAGGAGACAATTCAGAATTACTTGGCATATGAAAAACCAGGAAAATCTCGACTATTATGGACAAAGACAATTATGATTGACTCCAAGATTGATGCAGATGATGGAATTATTATGCCTAATTTTTTTTTTTTTTTAGAGATGAGGTCATAAACTCAAGACTCAAGGCTCAAGCAATCATTCCACTTTGGCCTCCCAAAGTGTTGGAATTACAGGTGTGAGTCACTGTGCCTGGGCTGACAAAGACTTAAAGCTGGTATTGTACAAATGCTCCAACAGACCATCATGCACACTCTTGAAATGAGTGGAAGGAAATAAAGTGTCAGCAAATAAACAGATGATAAAAGGAGAAGCCATGAGAATTTTATAACATAAAATAAATAACTCATTAGATAGGCTTATGAGTAGAGTAGTGATGACTGAGGTAACAGTTAAACTATTGAGATAGCATCAGTATCAATCATCCTATCTAAACAACAGAGAGAAAAAAAGTGAAAAACAATGAACACATCTTCAGAGACCTGTAGAAAAATACCCAAAAGGTCTAATATTCATGTCATCAGAGTAATAGAAGTAGGTGAGAATGATTGTTGATGCCAAAAAAAAATTTGAAGAAATAATGACTGAAAATTACCAAAGTTTGTTGAAAAACATACACCTACAGATTCAGGAACCTCAGTGAACCCCCAAAGAATAAGCTAAATAAATTTGTGCCCAAAGACATCATAATCAAATTTCTGGAAACTAAAGACAAAGTACAAACTTTGAAGACCATCGGAGAAAACTTATGCATTACCTGTGGCATAATGAGATTTCAAATGGCTGCATATTTGTTATTAGAAACCACAGAGGCCAGAAAAAAATGACACAGCAAGTGTTAACGTGCTAAAAGAAAAGAACTGTCAATGCAGAATTCTATGTTCAGAGAAAATATATTTTGTGAATAAATATGACATAAAGACATTCTAAGATAAAGAAAAATGAGCTGGGCTCGGTGGCTCAGCCTGTAATCCCGCGCCTTTGGGAGGCTGAGGTGAGTGGATTGCCTGAGCCCGCCGGTTCGAGACCCGCCTGGGCAACTTGGCGAGACCTCGTCTCTACAATAAATCAAAAATTAGCCGGGCGTGGTAACGCGCGCCTGTAGTTCCGGCTACTTGGAAGGCTGAGGCGGCAGGATCGCCGGAGCCCAGCAGGTCAAGGCTGCGGTGGCTGGGAGCGGCCACTGCACTCCAGTCTGGGCGACAGAGTGAGACTCCAACTCAAAAAAAAAAAAAAAAAAAAAAAAGATAAAGAAAAATGAAGAGATTTAGTTGCCAGAAAGCTTGTTCTAAAATAATTACCAAAGAAAAATTCTCAGATAGACAGGAAATTATGTTAGAAAGAAACTTGGAATATCAGGAATGAAGGAAGAATAACAAATTACTAAAATTCTGGTTAATATAATAACTATTCTCTCTCCCCCAAGTTGTTTAAAGTGTATTTGACAGTTGAGACCAAAAATTACAGCACTATCTTATGGGATTTTAATGTATGTAGATGTAATATATAGATACCATGGCATAAAGAGTGAGGTTAAAGAAGTTTATAGAGTGGCAAGACTTCCACCTTCCACTGAGAGTGGTAAAATATTGATTCCAGGTAGTCTGTGAAACTGTTATTATGTTGTAACCCTTAGGGAAGGCATTAATAAACCTATACAAAGAGATATGGTCAAATAATGGTAGAAACGAAATACTAAAATATGTTCACAAATTCAAAAAATTTAGAAGAGGAAAACAACGGGATAAAAAACAAAAGGAGCAAACAGGAAACAAATACATGAGCTTCTGATACATCCTGGTTCTTTTTTTTTTTTTTTTTTTTGAGTTGGAGTCTCACTCTGTCACCCAAACTGGAGTGCAGTGGCCACTCTTGGCCACCGCAGCCTCTACCTGCTGGGCTCCGGCCATCCTTCTGCCTCAGCCTTCTGAGTAGCTGGAACTACAGGCGCGCTACCACAACCAGCTCATTTTGATTTATTGTAGAGATGAGGTCTCGCCAAGTTGCCCAGGCGGGTCTCGAACCCGTGGGTTCAGGCAGTCCACTCACCTCAGCCTCCCAAAGGCGCGGGATTACAGGCTGAGCCACCAAACCTGGCTTTTTTTTTTTTTTTTTGAGTTGGAATCTCACTGTCACCCAGGCTGGAGTGCAGTAGCATGCTCACAGTCACTGCAGACTCAACCTACTGAGCTCAGGTGATCCTTCCATTTCAACTTTCCAAGTAGCTGGAACTACAGGTGTGTGCCACCATGCCCAGCTAATTTTATTATTATTATTATTTATTGTAGAGATGAGGTCTTGCCAAGTTGCCCAGGCTGATCTTGAACTCCTTGGCTTAGGCAAACCTCTTGCCTCAGCCTCCCAAAGTGCTGGGATTACAGGAGTGAGCCACTGTGCTTGGCTCTCTTTTCCTTTCTAAAATTTTTTAAAACTGTAAATTGCCCTCTGAATACTTTTATAGCTGTGGCACACAAATTTTTGTACGCTTTTTATTATTATTCAGTTTGAAATGTTTTCTAATGTCCCATAAGATGTCTTCTTTGAGATCCATCACAGAAGTTAGCAGACTTTTCTTGTGAAGGGTCAAATAATAGATATTTCAAGCCTTGCAGACCATACAGTGGCTGTTTTCCAATAAAACTTTATTTGTGTAATGTGTCCCATAGACCATAGTTCAACAATCCCTGAACTATAGCTTTTTTTTTTTTAAGATATTCTATATATTTACTGATTTTTGTGTGTGTCTGTTCTGTCAGTTATCAATAGTAAGGTCTTGACATCTTTCACCATGATTGTGGATTTGTTTTCTTCTCCCTCTAGTTTTGTGAATTTTGCTTTAGTTATTTTGAAGCCCTGACTTTAGATGTATTTATAACATTACTAATTATTGTCTATTGACATCATCATTATGACATATTGACTCTTTCATCACAATGAAATTTTCCTCTCTGTCTCTAATTATATTTTGTCTTAAAGTCTATTTTTGTCAAATGTTAATATAGTCACTTTTGTGTATGTGTTAAACATATGGCACTAAACTGACCATATTAACCATGTTGAAGTGTACTGTTCAGTAGCGTTAAATACATTCACATTGTTGCCCAACAGATTTCTAGAACTTTTTCTTCTTGCAAAATTGACACTCTATACCTCCACTCACAGTCCTTAGCAACTACCTTTTACTTTCTGTTCTTTTTTTTTTTTTATTTCAATAGCTTTATGAAGTACAAATAGTTCTTGGTCACATGATTGCATTGTATAGTGGCAAAGAAGTCTAGGCTTTAATCTACTTTCTGTTTCTATGATTTTGGCCACTTTGGATACCTTATATGAGTGGAATCATACAGTATTTGTCCTTTTGTGATGGGTACATTTTACTTAGCATAATGTTCTTGAGGTTCTTCCTTGTTGTAGCATATGACACGATTTCCTTCTTTTTAAAAGTTGCATAATACTCCACTGAATGTATATACCACATCTTGTTTATCCATTCACTTGTTGATGAACATTTAGGTTGCTTGAGTATTTTGAATAATGCTGCAGTGAATAAAATGGATATGAAAATATCTCTATGAGATCTTGCTTTGAATTCTTTTGGATATATACCTAGAAGTAGAATTGCTGGGTTATAGGATACTTCTATTCTCAGTTTTTTGAGGAACAACCATATTGTTTTCCATTATGGCTGTGCTATTTTACATTCCTACCAGCAGTGCACGAGGATTTCAATTTCTCCATATCCTTGCCAATACTTGTTATTTTTTGTTCTTTTGATGGTATCCATCTTCATGGGTATGAGGTAATATCTTACTGTGATTTTGATTTGAATTTCTTTATGATTAGTGATGTTGAACATCTTTGAGTATGCTTGTTGGACACCTCAGATTTCTTATTCTTTGTCTTTGTATGGTACATCTCTTTCCATCCTTTTATTTTAAACATATTTTTGTAGTAAAACATGTTATAATTTTTTTTTTTGTAGATAGTATACAACTGGGTCTCATTTTTGTTTTGTTTTTAATCCAGTCTGACAATCTCCATCTTTTAATTAACATTCTTGGTGTATTTATATTTAATATAATTATTGATATTAGGTTGTGATATCTTTGAGGGGTCAGAGACCAGACTCTGGTAGGTAGCTTAATGGCCACCTGAAGATGTCTATGTCCTAATCCCTGGAATCTGTGAATATGTTACCTTACATGGCGAAAGGGATTTTGCAGATATGATTAAGGTTACTGACCTTAAAATGGGAAAGATTATTCTATCCTGGATAATCTGTGTAGGCCCAATTTAATCACAAGAGTCCTTGAAAGGGGAGAACCTTCCCAGGCTGGGTCAGAGAGATGAGATAGGAGAATGACACTTTGAAGTGTGAGAGGGACTTGGCTGATAGTTGCTGGTTTTGAAGATGGAGGAAGGAGGCCTCAAGTAAGGATATGTAGCAATAACCTTTAGAAGCTGAAACAATCCTCCTTATACCCAGCAAGAAAACAAGAAACTCAGTCCTACCACTGTAAAGAAATGAATTCTGCCAACAATCTAATTGAGCTAGGCCAGGCATGGTGGTTCATGCCTGTAATCCCAGGATGTTGGAAGGCGGAGGTGAGAGGATTGTCTGAGCCCGGGGGTTTGAGACCAGCCTGGGTAACTTGGTGAGACCTCATCTCTAAATAAATCAAAAAAATTAGCCAGGCATGGTGGTGTGTGCCTGTAGTTCCATATATCTGGAAGTCTGAGGCAGACGGATCACCTGAGTCCAGCAGGTCGAGGCTGTGGAGGCCATGAGTGTGCCACTGTACTCCAGTCTGGGTGACAGAGTGAGACTCCAACTAAAAATACCCAAAAGTAGCCGGGCGTGGTAGTGCACGCCTGTAGTTCCAGCTACTTGGAAGGCTGAGGCGGAAGGATCGACAGAGCCCAGCAGGTCGAGGCTGCAGTGGCTGGGAGCAGCCACTGCACTCCAGTCTGGGTGACAGAGTGAGACTCCAACTCAAATAAACAAATAAATAAAAATAAAAAATACTCAAAATAACAGCAAAAAAATTGAGCTATGTTGATGAAAAGTCAAACTCTAAAATATTTACAGAGATTTATTCTGAGTCAAATAAGAGTAACCATGGCCCAAGATGCAGTCCCAAGAAGTCCTGAGAGCATGTACCCAAGTGGTTGAGTTATATCTCAGTTTTATGGATTTTAGAGAGACAGAAGTTTACAAGCAGGACATAAATCAATACATTTGAGGTATACTTGGTTTGACCCAGAAAGGTGAGACTTCTTGGAGCAGCAGCTTACAAATTATAGGTGGACTTTAGGGATCTTTTAGTTGACAGTTGGTTGAGAGAGTTAAGCTATTGTCTAAAGACCTAAAATCGGGAGGAAGGAATGTCTGAGTTAAGATAAAGGGATTGTGGAGGTCAAGATTCTTATTATGTAGATGAAAACTTCATAGGTGGCAGCCTTAAAGAAGATGGGTGGCAAATGTCTTCTATTCAGAACTTAAAGGTATCCAACTCTCAGTTAATCTCTCCTGGATCTGGGAAATTCTACAAGGAGAGAGATCTGGTTATGTTAATGGAGCTTCTCTACAGAGGCAAACATTTCCCCACAAGAGATGGCTTTGTAGGGCTATTTCAAAGTCAAGAAAATATATTTTGGGGTAAAATATTTTTATTTCCTTTAGGGCTTGCTGTCTGTCTTGTGATGCTATTCCAGAGTCAGGTGGGAATTTGGTATCTTGTTTCTATGTCTGTTTCATCAGTCTTATGTTCTCTATTTTAATGCCTAAACTACAAAGGCAAAGGGTATAATGAGGCTTGTCTGACCTTGCACTTGTAGTAATCTAGAATTTAGTTTTTCAGGTTTCCCTTGGCTCTGAAGGAGTCTGTTCAGTTTGTTTAGAGGCTTAGATTTTTATTTTTGGTTTATAGCAGGAAATGAGTTGTGCCCCACGTCTCCAGAAAGGCAACTCAGCCTGCAACACCCCAATTGTCATGTAGTGAGACCTGTACCTCTGGAACTGTAAGATAGTAAATGTGTACTGTATTAATCAACTAAGTTTGTGTTAATTTGTTATGGCAGCCATAGAAAACTAACATAATACTTGGGATTCACCCTCTCTATAGAGTCATCTCTTACAGAATTCTCTCCCCTGCCATTCCAATGTTTCTACTAGCCTTAAGCTCTGTTTTCTTCCCTTCAAGTCAGTCAGACTGTGACTTGCTGTAGCTGGAGCTGCTCATGGCATGGGGGTTGCCTCCAGGTAAAAGACCATGAATTCACAGACCCCAATAATTTCCATTCATCTTTCTTTTATTTATTTATTTGTAAGTTGGAGTCTCACTCTGTTGCCCAGGCTAGAGTGCAGTGGCACTCACTGCAGCCTTGACCTGCGGGCTCAAGTTATCCTTCCGCCTCAGCCTCCCAAGTAGCTGGAACCACAGGCGCACGCCATCACACCCAGCTATTTTTTTTTTTTGAGTTAGCGTCTCACTCAGTCGCCCAGACTGGAGTGCAGTGGCCACTCTCGGCGACCACAGCCTCGCCTGCTGGGCTCCAGGGATCCTTCTGCCTCAGCCTTCCGAGTTACTGGAATTATAGGCATGCGCTACCACACTGGGCTGATTTTTTTATTTATTGTAGAGATGAGGTCTTGCCGCCCAGGCGGGTCTTGAACCCGCGGGCTCAGGCAATCCACTCACCTCAGCCGCCCAAAGGTACGGGATTACAGGCTGAGCCACCGAGCCAGGCTTAATTTTTTAATTTGTTGTAGAGATGAGATCTTGCCATGTTACCCAGGCTGGTCTCAAACCCATGGGCTCAAGCAATCCTCTCACCTCTGCCTCCCAAAGTGCTGGGATTACAGGTGTGAGCCACCATGTCTGGCTTCCATTCATCTTTCAAGGACGGTCTCTCCTCCAGTTTCTGCCTTTCTTTGGTCAATCTCCAAAACCTTCAAATATTTTTTTTTAAAATGTTTTGCTCAGATTTTATAATTGTTACCTGAAGGAAGATCAGTCTACCATTACCAAAAGCCAAGACCTTATTATACTCTTCTGTCTACTTTTATGTTTGTGAAGGGACATAACATGAATTTAATATACCCAACGAGCAGCCATTATAACATTGCCAAAATCTCATGTTTTTCTAGCAGTTCCCTTAACTTACCCTCTAATCACTAGCCAAGGACAGAACTGGTTTCTTAGAGGTAGCTATTGCTAGTTGCTTTACAACTCCCTCCCCAGCTAGTTACTAATTAGCTTTTCTTTTCTTTTCTTTTTTAGATTAGGAAACATGGTTTATTTAGAGAGTAAATTAGAGAGAGAAAGAGGAGCTTTACCTCCCCTAGATAGGGGAGGGGGCCAAATCCAGGAAACATGGCCTGGCCATAGCTTAAAGAGCACATGGCCACACCATAGCTTCAAGAGGCAATGGTCACTAATTAGCTTTTCTATTTCAAGTATTTGCCTCTATCCATAAGACCCAGTTTAACCTAATCAGCCCTTCATGTCCTTTGTGACAGACAGACCCCCACCACCATGGCAGCAGTCATGTGACTAACCCACTCATCTATCTGCTGTCCATCTCATGAAGTCAGTATCTGTACTTACCTGTCCCTTTGTGATGATGTAGAGCAGACCACCATCCAACCACCTTAATGACCTGCCCCCATCAAAGGAATGGATTAAAAGCATTCAACCTTGAGTAGCCAGTCGCCATTGCCTTACTAGACTCCGGTGTGGACATATGCTCTTTGAACTATGGCCATCACCATGTTTCCTAAACTCCGGCCCCCTCTCCTATCTTGGAGAAGTGAATCCTCTCTCTCTCTCTCTCTCTCATTTGCTTTCTATATAAGCTCTATTTTCTTTCTCTTTCTCTTTCTTTTTTTTTTTTTTTGAGAAAGTAGGATTTATTGAGAAGACAGAAAAGCTTCCATAGTGGGAGGAGACCTGAGGGGGTTGCCCGATAAACTCTCTTTTCTAATCTAAGTTCTGTGCAATTGTTTGCATCTTTCATGTGGCACCGGATCACACCAGATACCCACATCCCCAGTGGGTCTGACCTAACAGTTTGCAATTTTCCATAATAAAAAAAGAAAAAAGAAAGAATCAAAAAATGGTTGCGTGGATCTTACCTTTTCTTTCTTCTTCCTCTCCTCCTCCTCCTCCTTTTTTTCTTTTAGAGACAGGGTTTTGCTTGGTCGCCCAGGCTGGAGTGTGGTGGCGTGATCATATCTCACTGCAGCCTCACACTCCTGGGCTCAAGCAATCCTCTGTCCTCAGCCTCCTGAGTCGCTGGGATTACAGGTGTGTGCCACCACTCCTGGAAAATTCTTTTATTTTATCTTATTTTTGTAGAGATGAGGTCTCACTAGGTTACCCAGGCCTATCCAATCTTGTGGCCTCAAGCCATCCTCTGGCCTCGACCTCCCGCAGAGCTGGGATTACAGGAAGGAGCTACGGGCCCGGCCAACTTTTCTTATTCTCTCTTAATCTGAAGCCTAAAAATGAGTTGCCATCTCTTAACATGGCACTTGTAATAAAAGAAAGTGAATGCAAGTGGAAGTTTTCAAAGTCTTTGCTATGGTGAGGAAAGACCCCAACCTCAGCAGCTAGGAGGAGGGAGGCGAAAGAAACCGTATTTGTCAGGTCTCTCCCACCCCATGCAGTTCCACACCTTCACCAGCAGGGGGAAAAAGTAGTTTTGTGTTTCCGATGGATCTCGGCGCCCCTAATTCCCCAACCAGAGCGAAGCGGAGGAAGAGCGCAGAGGAGTCCCCGACCAGTGATCGGGAGAAACTGGCCTAGAGGGCTCCCTCGGGACGCGGAGGCCCAGCGGAGCAGAGTGCTGCGCGCCCAGCA
>NW_007245964.1:1114562-1118765 GCF_000164805.1 Carlito syrichta
CGCGCCTGGGACCCCGGGTCCCCAGCGCGATCCAGGTGAGCGGACGCCCGACCCCTCGGGATGCCGGGGAAGCCCGCGCCGGTGTCCCAGCGTGACCCCGGGGATCCCGCGTCCGGGGACTCTGAGGTCTTGGTCAGGGTCGGGCTCAGGACTCCAGGAGCCCGGGGGCGAAATGGGTGGACGCGGAGAGAGCGGAGCGCGCTCGCGATCCAGGCTGCGCGCCCGGACACAGGTGTGTCTTCAGGGGCTGCGGTCAGGGCAGGGTGGAAAGGACTGTCTTCCATCAAGTGGCTTCACGGTAATCGCGTAAAAATAAATCGTGTTGGTGACACGGTGCGAGGGGGCGGGGGCGGGGGCGGGGGGGGGTGGTGGTCGTGTTATGAGAGCTAAGCGTGAGGACCTTGGGCAAACTCTCTGTGTTGTAGCCAGTGGTCCTGGGCTGTGCCCCGGAGTTTTGAGTTACTGCTTGGGTGAGCCGCAGATGGGAAGAAACGCCCGCCACTTTAGGGGTGTTTTAAGAGAAAGTCAGGGGGTGCTGAGACAGTGAGTTGGAGAGGTTGGAACGCAAGGAACAGAAAGACAAGAAGCAAAGAGCCAGAAAAGGAAAGCGCTTGGAAGCAGAGCCCGATGGGTCCCCCCAGTTCGGTGGGGCACTCAGGGGCGCACGGCCGCTGCAGGAGCGCTGGGCGTGGGGAGGAGGCCTGACCCTGGACGAATGTCGGAGTCGGAGGAAGTCACTGGTCAAGACTCCATTGGCTACCACTGGTGTTTTAAGGTTATCATGGGAGAGATAGAAATACATGTAGCATGTAGGCAACACGTTTTGGAAAACGATCAACTAAGACCCGCCTGGGCAGCGAGACCTCATCTCTACCATAAATCCAAAAAAAATCAGCCGGGCGTGGTAGCGCATGCCTGTAATTCCGGCTACTTGGAAGGCTGAGGCGGAAGGATCGCCGGAGCCCAGCAGGTCGAGGCTGCGGTGGCCGGGAGCAGGCACTGCACTCGTCTGGGCGACAGAGTGAGACTCCAACTCAAAAAAAAAAAAAGATGCAAACATGTCATCGGTTTAGGAGGTAAATTGCAAAGTGTGGAGATTTTTTTTTAATACCCGGATGAACATCCAAAAAGGAATCTCAGAAAAGCAATTGTGTGTCAATAGTTAGACTTTAGGACTAACGGGTATTTAGTTATTTACGCTAAGCCTCAATAACATTGCGTCTAGTGGTAGTATTCTGCTTATATTGAGACGTATTTCAAGAAGGTGTCCATTTGTTTTAGACAGCTCATTAGTAGTTTGAAATAGATGAGAATGTAAAATAGTCCAATAATTTGAAATATATGCCAAAGTCAAGTAAATAAAACATTTGCCAACCTGCATGTGAAAATAGTAAGTTCAACTACGTATCAAAAGAAACATACTGCTCTAGAATGCTACTCTTTTCTCTGTTCTTGAACTTGAGGGCTGAGGGGCTCTTTGTTAGTGAAGAATACAACCCGTATGACCCAGACAGGCCTGCCTTATCTGATTCTGCTTCTTCCTTCTCAGTTGACCAGCTCGAGGGTTCTTCTATGCACACTTGCGAAAAGAAACTGTATTCTTGTGTTTTAAATTTTGCCTGTCCTTCTTGGTGTTTAACAAAATTTGAAAGGGGGCATGGCAATACAGTCTCAATTATTGGAGAGAGATTGCTGGCTGAGAAACAAGTGAGGGGCAGGAGGGGTGGATGGAATGACCTCATTTGAGCTTTGCGGGCTATTTCTTCCTAAATGGTGAGTTTGGGGCAAGCACTCAGGCTTCGTTTCCACTGAAAGGCATTAGAAATGTTTTCTCAAGCAGTGTTCATCTAGGAGTATTAGGGAACCTCTCAACACTGTCTCATAAGCCCCAAGAACTGATTTCTAGTACCTCAGAGGCAAGGTATTTGTCAATAAACCTTATCTTGAAGCTTGCTCTAATACATTTTATATGACTCCAACGGAACTCAGCAATTTACCAAATATGTGCTATTAGTTATATTTCTTCTGCTTTTTTTTTTTTTTGGTCAGAGTGTCACTCTATTGCCCAGGCTGTAGTACAGTGGTATGATCATAGCTCACCAGTGTCTTGAGCTCCTGGGCTCAAGTGGTCTTTTTGTCTTAGTCTCCTGAGTAGCTGAGACTATAGGCATGCACCACCACATCCAGATAACTTTTTTATTTTTTTAGAGATGAGGTCTTGCTATGTTTCCAAGGCTGGTCTCGAACTCCTGGGCTCAGGCAATTCTCCTGCCTCCACCTTCAAAGTGCTGGAAGTACAGGCATGAGCCACTGCGCCCATTTTTTTTTTTTAAATATAATGCAATAGAAAATGTTGCATTATGGGCTATGTAATTCTTTCTGTTGGTTGTTCACATTTGAGCTGGTGCCTTCTGTGTTTTGTGTAGTGAAAAACCAAATAATCATTGCATAAGTAAGGTACGAGTTCTGTATCTTTTCTAATGTGTAAACACTCTAGAAATAGACAATCCTTGACTAGTGTGTGGCAGCTCCTCTGATCTCATCAAGAAGCTAGGCTCCTTTTTTTCTCTGTCCTCAGCGGGTACTTCCCATCTTTCAGGTTTCCTCATGATTGCAAAGTGACTACTGAAGTTTCAGACATAACCACATTCTAGGCAGGGAGAAGGAAGAAAGGGAGAAGGCAGCTGAATAAGACTTAGCAACCTCTGCTGGGCATGGTGATGCATACATATAGTCTCAGCTACTCAGGAGGCTGAGGTAGGAGGATCGATTGAGTCCAGGAGTTTGAGGCTGCAGTGAGCTATGGTCATACCACTGCACTCCAGCCTGGTGACAGAGCAAGACTCTTTCTCCAAACAACTTTTTTAAAGGACGAAGAAGGAATGTAACAACTTCCACTTAAATTTTGTGATAGATTGTCTACAGAGATGGCTGCCAATTATTCCTGTATGCTCAAATCACTTTTCCTGTCAAGGGATGGAGTTTTTTCTCTTTTTCTTTAGTCAGGGCAGGCCCTGTGACTTACTCTGACCAATAGAATGTACTAGGAGGCTTTACTAGGCTTAGCTGCTTCTGTTTTCACCCTCTTGGGATCCAGCTGCTGTGTGAAGAAGCTTAGGTGAGACTACTGAATAATGAACAACCATGGGCAGAGAGGCCTGGCCTGTGCCCAGCTATTCCAGCTCCCCCAGCTGAGGTGTCAGTCATGAAGCCATCTTGGATGTACCAGCCCCAGTCAAACTCCAGTTTGCAATACAAGCGCCACCCAGCTGAGCCCTGCTGATTGATTTATAGAAATTGTTAGGCCAGACCCAACGATTGGGTGGGTTGCGGGGGACCTGTGATCCTGTGCCCTGTGAAAGATGCAAAGAATTGCACAAAAGTTAGATTGGAAAATATGGTTTATTTAGAAAGTAAATTGAAGAGAGAGAGAGAGGAGATTCACCTCCCTAAGGTAGGGGAGGGGGCCAAAGCTTAGGAAAACATGGCAGCCATAACCTAAAGAGTCACATGGCAAGACCAGAGGTTAGCAAAGCAATGGCAAATGGCTGCTTAAGTTTGAATGCTTTAAATCCTTCCCTTTGATGGGGGCAGGTTGTTAAGGTGATTGGGTGGTGATCTTTTTCACGGCAGCATGAAGGAGACAGGTAAGCACAGGTAGTGATGCCAGGTGATAGATGTGGCAGGCAGATGGGTGGGCTAGTCACATAACTGCTGCCATGGTGGTCAGGTCTGTCTGTGTCATGGAGGTCCCGAAAGGCTGATTAAGTTATCTTGGTATAGGCGATACTTGAAATAGAAAAGCTAATTAGTGCAAATTAACCCAGGGAGGGGTTGTAAAACCATGATCAATAGCTACCTCTGAGAAAGTGGTTCTGTCCTTGATTAGAAGGCAAGCTAGGTAATGTTAAAAGGATATGGCAGAACTGGGCAGTGTCAAAATGGCTGATCTTTATCTATGTGAACTCCATCTTGGTCCTTTCAGAAATGATCAGAAATAGTAAATCGTTGCTGAATTATGCTGAAACACATAAATTATGCTGAAACGCAATTCGTTGTCCCATGCCTCCAAATGCCAAGATGCTCAAGAAGCGAGGTTCATGAGTTGGGCCCTGTGCCCTATTAGACATGTTAGAAGTCTGTTACCGCTGGGCTCGGTGGCTCAGCCTGTAATCCCACGCCTTTGGGAGGCTGAGGTGAGTG
>NW_007245964.1:1118819-1131084 GCF_000164805.1 Carlito syrichta
CCAACTCAAAAAAAAAAAAAAAGAAGTCTGTTACCCTCAAGAAAGGGGATGGTTGTTGGGAGTGTGGAGAGGAGGAAACCGTTGGCCACAGCAGCTTGGGACAGGAAAGGATCTCTGGGATCTCAGCAGCAGGATCCTATGGGATTACCACTCTTGTTCTTCGGCGTTAATGGTACTGGGCCGCCCACGTGTGCCGTGCTCCTGTGTTCTTCCTCAGCCTTTCATCCTCAGCTGCTGCCTTGTATTTTCTGTGCCTGTGTGACCTCAGGCTGCCCCCAGCCCTGACTCTGTGCACAACATGAGTGCCCAGCTCTGGGCTGCTGCCACAGACCTAGTGCTAGTTCTCAGAGAGAAAGTCAGATGGGATCAACTCCTGGTCTAGCCAGGGCCCTGCAGAGGTCATTGCCGGCCCTGGATTGTCCCTTCAGCTCTGGCAGAGGAGGGACATGGCTTGGGGAAGATTTTGTCAATAACAGGGGCTGTGAGAGGGGCAGGCTCCCTTGGGGCACCATGCATGTGACAACTAACGTTTTCTTCCAGTCTGGTGAATGGGAAAGAGACAGGGAAGAAAGACAATGTGACATGGTAGATTTGCCCCTGAGCTCTGGAAGAGCTGAATCGAGTCCTAGCTACCCCCTTCCTGGCGGTGTGAGCTTGAGCAGGTTTTGTAGAATGTTGTCTCAGTTTTCTCCTCTGTAAAATGGGGTGATGGGTACCCACTTCAGAGGGTTACCATAAAGATTAAATGAGAAAGTACATGTAAAACACTGTATGTGCTCACTAAACGTAACTGTTTTGTTATTGTTTTGCTTTACTTATATAAGCAACCCCGTGTCTCCTTTGTGGAATCAATGCTTCCTTTCTTTTCTTTTTCTTTTTGTTTGTTTTTTTTTTGAGTTGAAGTCTCACTCTATCGCCCAGGCTGGAGTGCAGTGGCACACTCATGGCCACTTCAGCATCGACCTGCTGGGCTCCAGCAATCCTTCTGCCTCAGCCTTCCAAGTAGCCAGAACTACAGGCGTGTGCTACTACACCCGGCTAATTTTTGATTTATTGTAGAGACGAGGTCTTGCTAAGTTGCCCAGGCTGGTCTCGAACCCATGGCCTCAGGCAATCCACTCGCCTCAGCCTCCTTTCTTTTCTTTTTCCTTCCTTCCTTCCTTCCTTCCGTCCTTCGTCCCTCTCTCCCTCCCTCCTTCCCTCTCTTTCTTTCTGAGTCAGGGGTCATGTCTTATCACAGCCTCCAACTCCTGGGCTCAGGTAATCCTTCCTCCTCAGCCTCCCGAGTAGCTGGGACTACAGGTGTGCACCACCACACCAGGCTCATTTTTTAATTTGTGTAGAGACAAGGTCTCGCTATGTTGCCCAGGCTGCTCTCCAACTCCTAGGCTCAAGCAGTCCTGTCTCAGCCTTCCAAGTAGTTGGGATGACAGATGTGAGCCACATCCCTGTCATAGTTGGACATACCCCTGGTTGGTTGTGACATTTCTTTTATAACTCCTGAGGGGCAGGTGGTACCCTTTGTACAAATTCATAGTTGACTTCGGGAGCCTGAGGCTGATGTGGGTTTATCACCGCTGGTTGGAGAATACATTTACATCTTAGGGTAACCTGTGAAGATGAGGCAAGAAAAACTATGGCTTGTCCTAAAGTAACTCGTTTTTACTTCTCTATAAACTAACCTGCTTCTTGGAATGTTCAGACAGGACAGAAGGGTGTGAGACCTTCCTCCCTTCCCGCTTGCTAGGGGTGGGCAGCTGCTGCTAAGTGGCTCTCAACCTTCTTCCAGCATTAAAAAAAAATGCATTAACAAACATACACATGCATGTCTTGTTTCTAGTTTAACACAAACGGTGTCCCACTGAATGTTTTGTTATTGCATCTTTTTGTACATTTCTTGGTGTGTTCCCATTGCAGCATTCCATAGCTCCATTTCCTTCTTTTTAACTGCTCCATTAGTTCCCCTTGCATGGGAGGACCACGATTGACTCATCCCATATGACAATCATTTCCAAAAAGACTATGTCTAAAGCTAAACACTTCACTAGATTTTTTAATTACAGAAAAAAACAGGTCAGGCATGTTGCCTCATGCCTGTAATCCTAGCACTTTGTGAGGCTGAAGCTAGAGGATTGCTTGAGGACTGGAGCTTGAGACCAGCCTGGGCAATATAGCAAGACCCTGTCTCTGCAAATACTACTACTACTACTACTACTTCTACTACTACTACTACTAATAATAAAAAATAATAAAAAATAATAAGTTAGCTGGGTACTGTGGCACACACCTGAGGTTCTCGTTACTCAGGAGGCTAAGGTGGAAAGATCACTTGAGCCCGGCAATAAATAAATAAAATAAAAAGAAAGGGTCTAAAATCTGTTGCCTGAATGAACAGAAGAAAATGAATAAATGAGTGAAATGTTATTCTGTCTGACTTCTGTTGCCCATTCCCTTCCTTTTTATTTTTTTATTGCTGGGCTCAAGTGATTGGTCCACCTTAGCCTCCTGAGTAGCTAGAACCTCAGGTGTGCACCACAGTGCCCAGCTAATAGACAGTGCTCAAAAGAAGATGTGCGAGCAGCCAACAGACACGTAAAAAATTTTTAACCTCACTAGTCTTCAAAGAAATGCAAATTAAAACTACACTGAGATACCACCTAACTCCAGACAGAATGGCCATAATCAATAACTCAAAAAATAACAGATGCTGGAGAGGATGTGGCGAAAAGGGAACACTTCTACACTGTTGATGGGAGTGCAAACTAGTACAGCCTCTGTGGAAAACAGTGTGGCGATTCCTAAAAGATCTAAACATCGACCTTCCATATGTCCCTGCAATTCCCCTACTGGGAATATACCCAGAAGAACTCAAATTACTCTATAAAAAAGATACCTGCACACATATGTCTATCGCAGCATTGTTCACAATAGCAAGAACATGGAACCAACAGTGCTGCCAATCAAAAGAGGACTGGATAAAAAAATGTGGTACATAACAATGGAATATTACGCAGCCATAAAGACAAACAAAATCATGAACTTCAGAGCAACCTGGATGAACTTAGAGTCTATAATACTGAGTGATCTTTCAAAGAAACAAAGAGCTGAGTATCACATGTTCTCACTCATAAGTGGACCTTGAACAACTACCGTAATACTATAAGAAAAAGATTGACAGTGGCAGGAAACTGCGGGAGAGTTGGGGGACGGGGAGGTGGGATTGGCAGTAGTGGGAATCTGCCTGGGGAGGGGAACACACCTCATCAACAAGGGTGCCTGCATAATGAATATCTGTATACCTAACCCTGAATTGTACCTCACAATTTTAAAATAAAAATTTTAAAAGTAAAAAAAAAAAAAAGCATGACTTCCACATGCAAAAGGTTTGTATACAAGGGGGGGCGGCATCAACAATCTCCTGGGACTCCCGGGTCCCTTGGCTCTTTGCCTATAGTCTCAGAGGAGGAAAGATATTCTTGCAGTATCTAACTTCTTTTTTTTTTATTTTTTTTTTTGAGTTGGAGTCTCACTTGGTCGCCCAGACTGGAGTGCAGTGGCCGCTCTCGGCCACCGCAGACTCGCCTGCTGTGCTCCGGGATCCTTCCGCCTCAGCCTTCCGAGTAGCCGGAATTACAGGCGTGCGCTACCACGCCCGGCTGATTTTTTGATGTATTGTAGAGATGAGGTCTCGCTGCCCAGGCGGGTCTCGAACCCGCGGGCTCAGGCAGTCCACTCACCTCAGCTTTCCAAAGGCGCTGGATTACAGGCTGAGCCACCAAGCCCGGCTAGTATCTAACTTCTTAAAGGACTGTTACCATATTACAATTACTTTTTCCCCCCAAAGCTAATTAAAGTACCCACAGAGCACTGAGACTGACTTCATTGGCTGAGTCACAATGTAACAGTAGAGGATGTAGGGGCTGGAAGCTTCTGTTGCCAGAAGCGCATGAATGCCAGGTGAAGATTAGAAAAAAACCGTATAAGAAAGATAAAAGCCATAGTTTTCACTTTGAACTTGAAAAACATCCACCCTGCACAGAAGCATGTGGCCAAAGTTAAATGCGACAAAAACAAACAAGAAGAGTTCAGAACTCTAATCACAGGCATTCAGAGGTATGGAGACTTTCTAGAAGGTGCATAATGCATTTCCCCTCAGGGCCTCCTTGTATATTCACTCCATAATTCTGTTGTATTTCCCCATTCAAGGCCTACATGTCCTCTTTGTCATCACTTGATAGGAAAGGACCCGGCATGGCACCCATGCCAGAGGCCACACACTGTCCCCATGGGATTGTGGGCAAGGCCAGGGCTGATGGACATAGCCTTCTGTCAGCCTGGAGAGCAGGGTGTCTAACATTTTGGCTTCCCTGGGCCACATCGAGTAAAGAGGAATTGTCTTGGGCTGCATAAATTATATAATATAGTTAGTATATATCCATAATAAGACTTTTTTTTATTATAAATTTAGAAAAATGAGAACAGACTGGATGTGGTGGCTCACGCCTGTAATCCCAGCACTTTGGGAGGCAGAGGCAAGAGGATTGCCTGAGCCCAGGGGTTTGAGACCAGCCTAGGCAGCTTAGCAAGACCTCATCTCTACAATATATAAAAAGTTAGCTGGGTGCGGTGGCACACGTCTGTAGTTCCAGCTACTTGGAAGGTTGAGGAGGAAGGATTGCCTGAGTCCAGCAGGTTGAGGCTATGGTGGCCATAAGCGCACCACTGTACTCTAGTCTGGGTGACAGAGTGAGACTCCAACTCAAAAAAAAAAAAAAAAAAAGAAAGAAAAGAAAGGAGAGAAAAATATAAAGCCAATAGGAAATTTGACCTTGTTTTTGTAAAACTAATCTGTCAATGTCTGGTTCGATGGAAATGGTTGCAATTCTTAGTGAGTTCTCAAGGTGCTTGTCAGAAATGTTTGTTCAAATTTTACTCTTTGTGTGCTTTACAACTGAAAACAGCTGCTCACAAATGTATGCACTGCTGAAAAGTGATGTCATAAATAAGATGTGATTGTGAACTTCAAAAATGGAGCAATGGGGCAACCCCTTCAGGTCCCCTCCTACTGTGGGAGCTTTTCTCTTAGTAATTCTTCCTTTCTTGCAAAAAAAACAAAAAACAGATGAACTTGGAAAGATTCATTGAAACCACCTACCTCTAGCCAAAATGTCCACAGTGAAATAAAGCTCTTAATTGCAGGAAGTAGAATGAAAAAGAAAAAAATAGAGCTACAAAATTTTTTTTTAAAAAAAATGGAACCACACACAGAGTCACAAAGAAAATAAATGCTAAAAAGCAAGATTTTAAAAGATTTTGTGGGGCTGTATTACTTGCAGTACTGGATCCCATGCGGCCCCTGGGTTATGGGCTGGACATGCCTGCTGTAGAGACTTCTAGAAAGGCAACCTGGAGAAGCCAAGGGGTGGTCCTCTCTTTCCATTGAGGGGCTGTGACCTCCACCCTGAGTTTTTCAGAGTCCTCCCCTCTCAGGTGCTAGCTGGATGGTCCGGGGCATCCAGTTTTCTGGATTAACAAATGTCAGTCCTTTACTTCCACATGTCCTGTACCTCTGAGCAGAAGTCTTTCCCAAAATTCTCTATGTGTTTTGACCTCAATGAACTGAATGGGCTGGTTTTTGTGTATGTGTGTGTGTGTTGGGGGGGCGGTGGTGAGGAGCAATGGGAATGAACCCAGGACAAGTTAGTTAGCACGGACTCAAAAGAGTGTTGGCGGGCTCGGTGGCTCAGCCTGTAATCCCGTGGCTTTGGGAGGCTGAGGTGAGTGGATTGCCTGAGCCTGCGGGTTCGAGACCCACCGGGGCAACTTGGGGAGACCTCATCTCTCCAATAAATCAAAAAAAAATTAGCCGGGCATGGTAGTGCGCGCCTGTAGTTCCAGCTACTTGGAAGGCTGAGGCGGAAGGATCACCGGAGCCCAGCAGGTCAAGGCTGCGGTGGCCGGGAGTGGTCACAGCACTCCGGTCTGCGCGACAGAGTGAGACTCCAACTCAAAAAAATAAAAAAAATATAAAAAAGACTGTTGGCCTGATTTCTTTTTAAAATTTATTTTTACATAAATCATTTTATTCACCACTTCTTATTTATTTTTTGAGTCAGGGTCTTACTCTGTCACCCAGGCCAGAGTGCCGTGGCACGATCACAGCTCACCACAGCTTTCACCTGCTGGGTTCAGGTGATCCTTTCGCCTCAGCCTCCTGAGTAGCTGGGACTGCAGGCGTGCACCACCATGCCTGACTAGCTTTTTGATTTTTTGTAGAGACGAGATCTCGCTATGTTGCTCAGGCTGGTCTTGAACTCCTGGGCTCAAGTGATCCTCCTGCCTTGGCCTCCCAAAGTTCTGGGATTCCAGGTATGAGCCCCTCACCTGGCTGGTCTGATTTCTTGGTTGCCTCCATAGAAGTGCAGAGGAGAATGTGGAATGACTGGCCTGGAGGTAGTTTAATGTGGCTGCTGCTGCTTCAAAAGGAATTGCTGAGTTACCAGCAGGAGCAACCTTTTCCCACAATGCACGACACTTTCATAAATGCGGGAAACCCCACCTTCTCCTTTTCCTCAGCCATCATCTGTGTCCTTTGACTTTCCAGTTTCCATCCCAACATCGTCTGCTTATGGTCTCGAACACAATGCCATTCTTCCACCTGTTCTTCTACCTAATTGATACTGAAGTTGCTACAACATGCAGGAGATGCACCCCTCATCGGCTCCAGATTTTATCCAAGGCCGACCTTGTTCACTGGGTGCCCTTTTGCTATCATAATGTGGGATTACAGTTCCTCCATGGCTTCCTTAATATTTTATCTTTTTTTTTTTTTTTTTTTGAGTCGGGTTCTCACTCTGTTGCCCAGACAGGAGTACAATGGCATGATCATGGCTCACTGCAGCTTCAACCTCCTGGGCTAAGGCGATCCTTCTGCCTCAGCCTTTCGAGTAGCTGGGACTACAGGGTTGTACCACCATGCCTGGCTAATTATTCTGATTTTTTTTGTAGAGATGAGGTCTTGCTATTTTGCCCAGGGTGGTCTCAAACTTCTGGGCTCAAGCAATCCTCCCGCCTTGGCCTCCCAAAGTGCTGGGATTACAGGCATGAGCCACTGTGCCTGGCTGATTTTTTTATTCTTTTGTAGAGTTAAGGTCTTGCCTTGGCTGATCTTGAACTCCTGGACTCAAATGATTCTCCTGCCTCAGCCTCCCAAAATGTTGGGATTACAGGCATGAGCCACTGCACCTGACCCTTGATGTTTTACTTTTTTACTAAATTCCAAGCATGGACAATATTTGAAAATGTGATTTTTTTTTGTATACTGAGGCCAAAAGTCTCGTAGAGTGCCATGCCGGTTATTAAGCTGTTGACTCTTAGCTGCAAATCCACCCTACTCTGCTCTGATCAGTGATGGTAGGCTGTGACTCTGCACACCTCATTTCTGCTGCTCTAGAAGGGTTCTGTCAACAGGCAGCGCTAGATGGAAACTGCCAGGCTGTGGAAGGGAGGCAAAGGAGGGCCTTTTTCTAGCCTCCCCTCCCCACTGTGAGATTCAGCCCAATCACGGTTCTTCACCCTGGCAGAGAGAGTTCCTCCCATGGAGCCAGCTAAATCCTGGTGGATTCTGGGTGGATTTTTTCAACACTTGCAAAGCCAGTCTCATCCTGCTGAGAGACACCAGCACCAGCCACCCGGTGTCTCCACTCCAGAGGTCTGAGTCCCATCCCTCTAGGATCTTGTCCAAGCTGGAGACATCAGCACCAGTGGTCAGCAGCCTCTCCTGAAAGGTCTTGGTCCCTGATCTGGGTACTGACTCTCTAAGCAGCTCAGAAACACCAGGGAAGCAACTTACCCTCTTGTGTCAGGGGAAACTAGTCTTCCCCTGCTGGAAAAAACGTCCTCATGAAATGTCTCTTGCAAAGAAATTCCCTAAAAGCATTTTGTTTTCTGAATAATGTCTTGGACCATAAGTTGGATTATTGAGGTAAGAGAGATGCATAGGAAAAGGGTAACACTAGTCTTGGACTCTTTCCGTGTTCAAGAGGAGCCCACATTTGTGGTAGTAGAGTCATTTGCTGTCCCCAGGCAAACCACTGGTTCTATAATAACCATTAGATACAGTTGCATAAATATAATGCAATCATGAAAGTCTCTTTCTCAGCCATGCATTGATCTGTACTTTGCAAAGAGCCGACAAAAATGTGACACCTTGGAGAATCTGGAAGAGATTAGATTTTTCCCTAGGGGCCAAAGGTTCTTTTCCTCCCCAGATGGGTACCTATAGCATTTGAATTTGCAGTAAGAGTCAACGTGTCCTTTCTTTCCTGCTTAAAGTCAAGGGCATGTGCTTTACTTATGAGGAAACTGGCAAGTGACACCACACAGACTCATTTCATCAGCCTTCTACAATGGCCCAAGAGAAAGAAAGCTTGGAAACATTTATCTGGGAACGCCACACACTGTCCAATAGCTCAACAGTGGCATGGTCTGGTGGTTCTCGTCATGACTCACTTTGAAATGGACATGTCATCTTTCAGAAAATATATAACGCAGTCAGACATATTTGTTCATTGAAATCTTTTGCCTTTGGCTGAGAACTAAGCCAATACTTCCCTGAAAATCTCTTTCTTTCTTCTCTGCAGTTTCTCTCCAGAGCCAGATAGTGGTCAACGACTTTAACTGGAAAAGTGTGAACCTCGTACAAATTTGATGAGTTGTCCTTTCTAAAGTCTGATATTCAGTAAGCCTGATGCCTTCTCTTGGTTTTCGTCTTCTTTCTTAACATGAGACAGGGGCCCTGTGTAGTGCTGGACTCTCAAAGACTCCAAGAAGGTAAAGACACTGTGTATGAGAAGCCAAAGAAATGACCTGGAGACAATAGACAAGATGTGTACTTTATTTAGGAACTTACATAGGGGAAGGTCTAGCAGCAGTCAACTGAATAGGAAAAACTGTTCCTGATTAAAAGGCATGCAGGTTATATGAGGGGGAACCCAAAAAATTCTGGAAGTTATTTATAAAAAATGGTGTATTCTCATATGTTTAAACTTCAGTCAACTTCAAAGTACTCTCCATTCGCTGCAACACACCTATCGAGACACTTTTTCTGGTGCTCAAAATAGTTCTTAAACTCATTCATTTTGATACCTTTTTGTGCTTCTGTCATTTTCTGTTTCACTTCGTTCACGCCAGCAAAACATTACCCTTTGAGGACTTTTTTCACCGGGGGAAACAGAAAAAATCGCTCAGGGTGAGATTGAGTGAATAAGGAGGGTGGGGCCACAGGGGTCATGCAGTTTTGGTCAAAAACTGCTGAACACTCAGTGCTGTGTGGGTAGGTGTGCTTGTAAATCACCCATCATGAAACGGACAAATGAGCTGAAAGAATCTCCAAAAAAAAAACCCCAAAATTCACTGAAGCCAAATGCAGCCTTTCACAACAACGATAGCTGCTGATGGGTTTCTAGAACACCTACCTAGCAGGGGAAGCCTGTACTACAAGGAACCTGCTCTCCAAAAGATAATTTTATTTTTTGGGGATGCCCTTTTGTATAGGTGGGGTGAGGGATTAAACATGAAGGAAGGGCAAGGTTTCTAGTGTGCAGGTGCGGTGTGAGAACATAGTTCTTTATACATTGCATGTACACAAAATGGCTGCGATTTCTCTTTGGGGTGAGATTTTTAGTATTATAATGAACTAAAGGTGGATTAAAGGTAGCCAAAGGTTATGGGCATTGATCCAATTGACCCGATCTGGTTTGAACCAGCTTGGGGGGCCGACTCTATACTCTGCTGAATCTAGTTTATTTGGGAGGTGATTCTGGAAGAGGGGAGAATGAGTCAGAGAAGGGGTGGAGGTTGCCTCGATGGGCAGTGGAGACGATTCTGTCTGGACCTGGGGGAAGGAAACAGAAGGCCTCTCAGGACTGTGCTGCAAGCCAGGAGATGGGCATGTCCCCATTGGCTTGCCTGTTGACGAGGGCTACCTGGGGGTGTTGACTGTCTTGCGCTTCTAGGCTGCAGTAGGGTGGGATCACAGGGGAATGTGGGAAGGCACTGCACAAGCTGGGATGGGGAAGGCTGTCACAGCTCATATGGAACTGCCCCCCGCAGCTGCAGCTCCAATCAGAGGAGGGTGTACGGGATGGATGTGGTCACCAGAGGTGAGCAACTGGCTTTGGAGCCAGATCATCTTGGGTCAGGCCTCTCCATCACTGATGAACTGCGAGATCTTCGGCAAATAGCCAAACATCTTCCTTGTCAGCGTAATGGGGGTAATAATTGTACCCACTTTGAGGAGTGTTGCAATCAGTTAATATCAGCCATAGTTACCCAAAAACATTCTTCTAGTTTAAACAGTCTGCAGAGCTTCATCCCTTATTTATTTATTTTTACTTATTTTTTTCTTTGAGTTGGAGTCTCACTCTGTTGCCTAGGTTGGAGTGCAGTGGCACGCTCATGGTCACCACAGCTTTGACCAGCTGAGCTCAGGAGATCCTTCCACCTCAGCCTTCCAAGTAGCTGGAACCACAGGTACGTGCCACCACATCTGGCTAATTTTTGGATTTATTGTGGAGATGAGGTCTCATCAAATTGCCCAGGCTGGTCTTGAAGCCCTGAGCTCAGACAATCCTCTTGCCTCCACCTCCCAAAGTTCTGGGGTTTCGGGTGTGAGCCACCATACCTAGCTTTTTTTTTTTTTTTGGGTTGGGGTCTCACTCTGTCACCCAGGTTGGAGTGCTCATGCTCACAGCTACCCCAGCGTCGACCTGCTGGGCTCAGGCAATCCTTTCACCTCAGTTTTCCAAGTAGCTGGCACTACAGGTGCATGCTACCACGCCTGGCTAATTTTTTATTTATTGTAGAGACAAGGTCTTGTCAAGTTGCCTGGGCTGGTCTTGAGCCCGTGGGCACAGGCAATCCACTCACCTCGGCCTCATAAATTGCTGGGATTACAGACTGAGCCACTGAGACCAGCATGTACCTGGCTATTTATTTAGTTTTTAGTTGGGGTCTTACTCTGTTATCCAGGCTGGAGTGCAGTGGCATGATCATGGCTCACCACAGCCTTGACTTCCTGGGCTCAAGCTATCTTCCCACCTAAACCTTCTGAAAGCTGGGACTAAAAGTGTGTGCCACACCCAGCTGATTTTTTTGTAGAGACGAGGTCTCGCTATATTGCTCAGGCTGTTCTCAAACTCTTGGGTTCAAGCAGTCCTTTCACCTCAGCCTCCCAAAGTGCTGGGATTATAGGTGTAAGCCACCATACCCAGCCCTCTTTTAAGGTGGGCACAACTTCTTCATGTTTCCATGTCTTTCTGGGGGACTGCGGGGGCCTGTGTTATCACACTCTAATGAAGCACACATTCTCTCCCCTACTGCAAACGTCAGGGTCTTGCAGCTCTGAGACCCCTGCACATGCTCTCCCTTCTCCTTTTCCATTT
Source organism: Carlito syrichta (assembly GCF_000164805.1). NCBI lineage: Eukaryota > Metazoa > Chordata > Mammalia > Primates > Tarsiidae > Carlito > Carlito syrichta. The sequence continues at coordinate 1,130,264 of NW_007245964.1, forward strand.
CCCTGCTTCCCTGCTTTCCTGTCCTGCCTGTCCTCAGGGTGCAGAGGGGCTGCTGAGTTCAAGCCCTTGGTGTATCTCCCTGCTGCTGCTGGCTGCAGCCCTGTGGGGCGGGTATCACATTGTACTTCCTTGAAAAATTCACTACAACCTGCTCTACTTTCTGCAAGTGCTGATGTAGACAGTTCTCTGCCAGAATCTGATAACATTTGAACACTGCCAGTACCTAGATTAACGCTGACACTTTTGGCAATGCTCTAAATACAGATAAGCTAAAGTGGTTCGGTTAATGTCAGCATTCAGGGCCTAAACTTTCCAGATGGACTGCAGCCACTTTAAAGTTTACTTGCTACTAGAAAAAAGTGGCAAACGTGGATGTTTTTCATTTTCACCTGGTAAGACACAAGTTGAGTTGGGTATCTCTTATCCAAAATGCTTGGGCCCAGAAGTGTTTTAGATTTCAATTTCTTTTTCAGAGTTTGGAATATTTGCATTATATTTACCAAGTCAGCATCCCTAATCCAAAAATCCAAAATCTGAAATACTCTAATGAGCTTTGCCATTGAGTGTCATGTTGGTGGCCCAAAAGTTTCAGATCTTGGAGCATTTTGGATTTTGGATTTAGGATTTACAAAGTAGGGATACTCAACCTGTAATAATTTTGCCTTGGCTGATAGGGTGCACTGAGCTAAATTTTATGTTCCAGCATACCAGTTATATTACACAGATGTTTTCTGATTTATCCATCTTTTCCCCTGGATAATTACTTCTTTTTTTTTTTGAGTTGGAGTCTCACTCTGTCACCCAGACTGGAGTGCAGTGGC
>NW_007245964.1:1131163-1138170 GCF_000164805.1 Carlito syrichta
GCTACCATGCCCGGCTGATTTTTTGATTTATTGTAGAGATGAGGCCTTGCTGCCCAGGTGGGTCTCGAACCCGCGGGCTCAGGTAATCCGCTCACCTTAGCCTCCCAATGGCACAGGATTACAGCTGAGCCGCTGAGCCCAGCTACTTCTTATTTTAATTGTCCTAATATGTAGGTCTTTTTAATTTTTATTTTTGAGTTAGCATCTCTGTCACCCAGGCTGGAGAACAGTGGCATGATCACAGCTTACTGCACTTTCAAACTCCTGGCCTCAAGCGATCCTCCTACCTCAGCCTCCTGGGTAGCTGGGACTACAGGCATGAATCACCATGGATAGTTTTTTAATTTTTTTGTAGAGACAAAGTCTTGCTATATTGCCCACACTGGTCTTGAACTCCTGGGCTCAAACAGTCCTCCTACCTCATACTCCTAAAGTACTGAGATTACAGGCAGAAGCCACCATGTCCGGCCGTAGGTCTTTTATTGTAAACTGACTTAAATCCTAATAGAAGTAAGTAGTATATAAGCAGATATGATACATGAATTATTAAACGTGCTATTGTCCAATCAAAATACACAACGTAGCTAGGCACAACCTCCTAGCACTCTGGGAGGCAGAGGAAAGAGCATTGCCTGAGCCTAGGGTTCAAGACCAGTCTGGGCAACATGACAAGACCTCGTCTCAACATGTTCCTGTAGTGGTGGTGTGTTCCTGTAGTCCCAGCTACTCAGAAGGCTGAGGCAGGAGGATTGCCCAAGCCCAGGAGGTTAAGGCTGTGGTGAGCCATGATCGTGCCACTGCATCCCAGCCTGGGTGACAGAGTGAGACTTCAACTCAAACAAAACAAAACAAAAAAACTGTATATATATATAATTGCCTGGAATGGACGGTGCCAGATTGTACCTTGATGGACCTTATAAGTCCCGTCACAATACTCTCATCCTTTAGTAGGCCTCCAGACAGAAGCTGCCTCTAGAATGGGCGGGTGGAAACTTTCTGCATTTCTGTTCCTCTATAATGTTTCTCAACTAGAAGCTTGCAGTTCTGTAGGATTCATCAGCCAATCGGTGGCTGATTTGAGGTTTTTGAGTGCACCGAGAGAAGAGGAGATGGGTTCTGCCTCCTGGAGAGCAGATGGCTGCTTGGCTCAGTGGATCCTCTTACCACTTTACACCAGAAAGACCTTTAAATAAATTTATATACTGCTGCAAGAAGAACTTGAAAGGGATTGGACACTTTTTCCTCTTGATTAACCAAAGAATATTCCAATTTTATAAAGGACATTGGAGACTCAGGAGGGGGAGGGTGGGAAGGGAGGAGGTATGAAGTCACTTATTGGGTATAGTGTGCACAGTGGTTGTGGTGGGTGCACTTAATGCCCAGACTTCATTGCCACTGTACAATGCATCCATGTCACCAAAAGACATTTGTACACCCTAAAGCTATTTTTTTGAGTCAGATTCTTACTCTGTTGCCCTAGCTAGAGTACAGTGACATAATCACAGCTCACCACAGACCTCCAACTCCTGGGCTCAGGAAGACCTTCCGCCTCAGCCTCCTGAGTAGCTGGGACTACAGGCATACACCACCATGCATGCCTGGCTAATTTTTTGATTTTTTTTTTTTTTGGTAGAGATGAGATCTCACTATGTTGCCCAGACTGGTCTCGAACTCCTGGGCTCAAGCGATCCTCTTGTCTCAGCCTCCCAAGTGATGGGATTATAGGCATAAGCCATTTCACCTGGCCCCCTAAAGCTATTGAAATGGAAGAAAGAAAGGAAGGAAGGAAGGAAAGAAAGAAAGAAGGAAGGAAGGAAGGAGGGAAGGGAGGAAAGAGAGAGGGGAGGGAGGGAGAGAGGGAGGGAGGGAGGAAGGAAGAAGAAATTCTAATTCTTTTTAGAAAATAAACTTTTTCCCTCAAGTACCTATAGTTTTCCATATCTGATTATAATTTATGCCTGAAGTCACTGATTACTAGAGAACTGTCCAAATTTATGGAGGAAAAATCCCCACGAGTGCAATCCTCTCCCCCAGTTTACACACCCAGACTCAGAGGACCACAGTTTCCTGTATTCCAGCGAGTTTTCACTGCTGAGCTAAGGGGGACAGTGACCTTTGTCAAAGGTCTTGTCATGGAAGCGCACTGTGAGATGGGACTGCGTGAGGTTTTCAAGTTCCCCTTGGGAGCTGTTGCATGGCAGGATGCCACAACATAGGTAGTGCTGGGTTGATGGCTAAAATGATCCTCGGTGGAAGAATGGGCGTGTCGGCTGGTAAGGATGAAACTTCCCCAGGGGACGACCTTTGCAATCTCTCTGTGTTGACTCAGAGGACACAAGAGCCTGTCCGCTGCCCTGTGAGGCCAAGGTGACTACATCTCCCCAGGGCTTGCAGCAGAGAGGAAATCTTGGTTACTTTGTTCTCCTTCACAAGGAAAAGCAGGCCAAGGAGGTGCGGGCTCTTTTTATAACAGGAAAGGTGCTGTGTGCTCCAGGTGTTGTTGGTCTCAGTAATTACTATCAACTGCTAAACACCTCTCCCTGTTTACAGTCACTTCTACCTACAAAAGCAGGAATGAGGAAATAAAAAAGGCCATTTTTGTTTTTTTTGAGTCAGAGTCTTACTTTGCTGCCCAGGCTGGAGTGTAGTAGCACATGATCACGGCTCACCACACCCTTGAACTCCTGGACTCAGAGATCTTCCAGCCTTAGCCTCCCGAGGAACTGGGACTCCAGGTGCACCCTACCATGCCCAGCTAATTAAAAATTTTTTTTTGTGGAGACAAGATTTCACTATGCTGCCCAGGCTAGTCTTGAACTCATGGGCGCAAGCAATCCTCCCACCTTTGCCTTCCAATGTGCTGCAATTACAGGCATGAGCCACTGCACCAGGCTCTTTAATGCCAACTTTTTTTTTTTTTAAATTATTTATTTATTTTTTATTATGAAGTTGTGGGGTACAGTTAAGGGTTAGGTATACAATTGCATTTCATTCAGGCACCCTGTTGATATGGGGTGTTTCCCCGTTCCCAGACAGATATTTGCTACTGTTAATTCCATCTCCCTCCCCCCACCATAGTTTCCCAGTACTGTCAGTCATTTTTGTGTAGTATTGCATTGGATGTTTAAGGTCCATTATATGAGTGAGAACATGGGATACTCGGATCTTTGTTTCTGTGAGAGGTCACTCAGTATTATAGACTCTAGTTCCATCCAGGTTGCTGTGAAATTCATGATTTTGTTCTTTTTTATGGCTGCGTAGTATTCCATCGTGTATATGTACCACATTTTTTTACTCCAGTCCTCTTTTGACGGGCAGCATGGCTGTTTCCAGGTTCTTGCTATTGTGAACAACGCTGCGATAAACATGCGTGTGCAGGTATCTTTTTTATAGAGTGATTTGTGTTCTTCAGGATATATTCCCAGTAGGGGGTTGCGGGGTCATATGGGAGGTTGGTATTTAGAGCTTTTAGGAATTGCCACACTGCTTTCCACAGAGGTTGCACTAGTTTACACTCCCACCAACAGTGTAGAAGTGTTCCCTTTTCACCACACCCTCTCCAGCAGCTGTTATTTTTTGAGTTGTTGATAATTGCCATTCTGACTGGAGTTAGGTGGTATCTCAGTGTGGTTTTGATTTGCATCTCCCTGATGATTAGTGAGGTTGAGCATTTCTTCATGTGTTTGTTGGCTGCTCGAATGTCTTCTTTTGTGAAGTGTCTGTTCATGTCTTTTGCCCATTTTATAATGGGGTTGTTTGTTTTCTTCTTTTCAGTACGCTTCAGTTCCTTGTATCCAGGATGTTAAGCCTTTGTCAGACCTGGTGTTGGCAAATACTTTTTCCCAGTCTGTAGGCTGTCTCCCTGCTCTCTTGATGGTTTCTTTGGCTTTGCAGAAGCTTGTCAGTTTAATAAGGTCCCATTTGTCTATCTTCTCTCTTAAGTCCTGTGGGTTTCGGGTTTTGTACAGGAATTGGATGCCAGTTCCGATTTCCATGAGAGTATTTCCTTCCTTTTCTAAGGTTCTTATGGTTTGAGGTTTTACATTTAGGTCTCTGATCCATTTGGAGTTAACCTTTGTGCATGGGGATAGATAGGGGTCCTGTTTCAATCTTCTGCATGTGGTCAGCCAATTTTCCCAGCACCATTTACTGAATAGGTTCTCCTCTCCCCATTGGTAGGTGGTGGGGGCTTTGTCGAAGATGAGTTGGTTGAGAAATTGAGGTTTTGCTTCGGGAATCTCAATTCTGTTCCATTGATCTATATGCCTGTTCCTGTACCAATACCAAGCTGTTTTGATGATTGTAGCTTTATAGTAAAGTTTGAAGTCTGGTAATGTGATACCACCTGCTTTGTTTTTTTTTGCTGAGGATTGTTCTGGCTATTCTTGGACGTTTGTGTTTCCATATGAATTCCTGTGTTGTTTTTTCTAGGTCTGAGAAGAATGTTGCTGGTAATTTGATGGGTATTGCATTGAATTTGTAGATTGCCTTAGGTAAGACGGACATCTTCACAATGTTGATTCTTCCAATCCATGAGCATGGGATATTTTTCCACTTGTTTGTGTCAACTTTGATTTCTTTGAGCAGTGTTTTGTAGTTTTCTTTGTAAAGGTCTTTCACGTCTCTGGTTAGGAAGATGCCAAGGTATTTCATTTTTTTTGTGGCTATTGTGAATGAAATTGTGTTTTTTATTTGGGTTTCTGTTTGTTTATTATTGGTGTAGAGAAATGCGATTGTCTTTTGTACATTTATTTTGTATCCTGAGACTTTGCCAAAGGCCTTTATCAGTGTAAGGAGGTTTTTGACAGATTCTCTTGGGTTTTCAAGGTACACAATCATATCATCTGCAAAGAGAGATAACTTGACTTCCTCTTTTCCTATTTGGATACCCCTGATTGCCTTCTCTTCTCTGACTGCTCGAGCCAGGACTTCCAATACTATGTTGAACAGGAGGGGTGACAGTGGGCTTCCTTGTCTTGTTCCAGTTTTCAGGGGAAATGGTTCTAATTTTTGTCCATTTAGGAGTATGCTCACTGCGGGTTTCTCATAGATGGCTTTTACTATTTTGAGGTATGTTCCCCGTATGCCTAGATGTTCAAGGGTTTTTATCAAGAAGGGGTGTTGGATTTTATCAAAAGCTTTTTCTGCATCTAATGATATAATCATGTGGTTTTTGTTTTGACATCTGTTGATGTATTTAATAACATTTATGGTTTTATGAATGTTGAACCAGCCTTGCATCCCAGGAATGAAGCCTACTTGGTCATGATGGATGATTTTTGAGATGTATTGCTGAATCCGGTTTGCTAGGATCTTGTTGAGAATTTTAGCATCTATGTTCATCAAAGATATTGGCCTGTAGTTCTCTTTCTTTGTTGGATCTTTAGCTGGCTTGTGTATCAATGTGATGTTGGCTTCGTAAAATGATTTGGGGAGCATTCCATCTTTTTCAATCGCCTGGAATACCTTCAGTAGGATTGGTATCAGCTCCTCCTTAAATGTCTTGTAGAATTCTGCTGGAAAGCCATCTGGTCCAGGGCTTTTTCTTGTAGGAAGTTTTCTTATTACATAGTCGATTTCCTTGATTGTTATTGGTTTATTTAGGGTCTCAATTTCTTCTTGTTCCAACCTAGGTAGGTTGTGTGATGTCAGAATGTCCTCCATTTCCTTAAGGTTTTCAAGTTTGTTTCCATACAAGTGTACATAGTAGTCTCTAATGATCTCTTGTATTTCTTCAGGGTCAGATGTGACTTCATCTTTTGTGTTTCTGATTGTGCTTATTTGGTTTTTTTCTCATTTTTTCTTGGTCAGTCTAGCTAGGGGACCATCAATCTTGTTTATTCTTTTGAAGAACCAGCTTTTTGTTTCATTGATTTTTTGTATTATCTTTTTGTCTTCTGTGTTCTGGATTTGGGCTTTTATTTTGGTGATCTGGATTCTTCTGCTGAAATTAGGGTTTTTGTGGTCTTGCTTTTCTAGCTTCTTTAGGTGGCTTGTTAGGTTGTGAATTTCTGTTCCTTCCATTTTCCTCATATGTGTTTGTAGGGGTATAAATTCCCCTCTTATAACAGCTTTTAAGGTGTCCCAGAGATTTTGGTAAGATGTTTCTTCATTTTCATTTGTTTCCAGGTATCTTTTGATCTCTGTTTTGATTTCATCATTGACCCAGGAGTTGTTTAGCATCATGCTGTTTAGTATCCATGTCTTTGTGGGTTTTGGGGGGACCTTGTTGGTGTCGATGTTTATTTTTATTCCACTGTGGTTCGAGAAGGTGCATAGTAGAATTTCAGTCCTTTTAAATTTGCTTATGCTTGATTTGTGTCCAATTATGTGGTCGATCTTAGAATATGTTCCATGTGGTGATGAGTAGAATGTGTATTCTGTGGTCTTCGGATGGAGTGTTCTATAGGTATCAATTAAGTCCATTTGGTCCAGAGTCTCATTGAGGTTCCGGATCTCCTTGGTGATTTTTTGTCCTGATGATCTGTCTAAGGTTGTGAGTGGTGTATTAAAGTCCCCAGTTATTATGGTGTTAGAGTCAATGTCTTTCTTTAGTTTTCCTAGAAGTTGCTTTATGAATGTTGGTGCGCCTATGTTGGGTGCATATATGTTTAGGATAGATATTTCTTGTTGATGGAGTGAACCTTTTATCATTATGTAGTGGCCCTCTGTATCTTTTTTAATTTTTGATAGCTTAAATGGTATTTTGTCTGAAATTAGGATTGCGACTCCTCCTTTCTTTTGTGTTCCATTCGCCTGAAAATTTGTTTCCCATCCTCTTACTTTGAGTCTGTGTATGTCCTTTCTAGTGAGATGGGTCTCTTGGAGGCAGTATATTGTTGCCTGGTGATATTTTATCCATTTTGTCATTCTATGTCTTTTCAGTGGTGCGTTTAGTCCATTCACATTCAGACTAATTATTGAAATGTGAGAGTTCATCCCTATCATGGAGTTCTTATTGAGTTATTGTTCTTCCACTTGTTTTTTTCTTTTTTCTTTTTCTTTTT
>NW_007245965.1:0-18368 GCF_000164805.1 Carlito syrichta
ATACATGAAAAAATTAGCCGGGCGTGGTGGCGCACGCCTGTAGTTCCGGCTACTGGGAAGGCTGAGGCGGAAGGATCGCCGGAGCCCAGCCGGTGACGCTGGGGTGGCTGTGAGGGTGCCACAGCACTCCAGCCTGGGCGACGGAGTGTGACTCCGACTCAAAACAAGAAAGAAATGTGATCCCCAGTGTCTGAGGTGGGGCCTAGCAGAGGTGTCGGGGTCCCGGGAGGCGGATCCCTCGGAGCAGACTGATGGCCTCCCCGGGAGGGGGTGAGCGCGCCTGTGGGTTCCTGGGAGAGCTGGTTGTTCACAAAAGCCTGACGCCGCCCCTGCTCTTGCTTCCTCTCTCGTGTGACCCTGCCTGAGTGGGAGCAGCCTGAGCCCCGGGCAGACGCGGGCTCCACGCTTCTTGCCGGGCCGTGAGCCACACAACCGCTTCCCCTCATGCATGACCCCGCGTCAGGTGTTCCTTTGCAGCGTCACAGACCACTAAGACACCAGGAAGATGCGACTGGAAGGAGGCCCTCCGATGCTCACAGCTACTGTTTCTGGTGTGGCGCGAAGGGCTACTTTATTGTGTGCGTTGAGGAGGAGGAGGAGGAATGAATCTTCACTTTCTAAAACAATGTTTGAGTCGGAGTCTCCCTCTGTCGCCCAGGCTGGAGTGCGGTGGCTCGATCACAGCCACCGCAGCCTCGACTCGCTGGGCTTAGGGGGTCCCTCCGCCTCAGCCTTTGGAGTAGCTGGAGCCACAGGCATGTGCCACCACGCCCGGCTGATTTTTTGATTTATTGTAGAGATGAGGTCTCGCCAAGCTGCCCAGGCTGGTCTTGAACCCCAGAGCTCAGGCAGTCCTCTTGCCTCTGCCTCCCTAAGTGCTGGGATTACAGGCGTGAACCATTGCGCTGGGCCTGTTTTCTAAGCCTTTATATTCATTTTTTTTTATAGTAGTCAAAAAAAGGTGAGGGTCAGAAAAAATTATACACGTATTCTTCCTGTGTTGTGTATGTTTTGAACTCGGGCGCATCTCATGTCAGGTTCACTACACAAGCCGTTTCTAGAAATGTGTTCTTCATTATCAGCCCTCAGGGTCTCTACCTGCTTCACTGATTACCGCATCTTCAATGCTAACACACCATCTGGCACAATTAAATATAATTTGACACACAACTGGCAAACGAGTGAAGAATATCTGGGTTTTTTTTTGAGTTGGAGTCTCACTCTGTCGCCCAGGCTGGAGTGCAGTGTCACACTCACCACGGCCACCATGGCCTTGACCTGCTGGGCTCAGGCGATCCTTCCACCTCAGCCTTCCAAGCAGCTGGAGACACAGATGCACGCCACCGCGCCTGGCTAATTTTTTTTGTGACTTATTGTAGAGACGAGGTCTCACCAAGTTGTCCAGGATGGTCTCGAACCCCTGGGCTCAGGCAGTCCTCTTGCCCCGGCCTCCCAAAGGGCTGGGATTCCAGGCTGAGCCCCGTGCACCACCTGAAGAGTGTCTTTTTGAGCCTTAGACTTACCATGTATCCCCATATTGCTTAAATTAGAACCCACGTGGCAGTCAGATGGGAGAAAGGAACATACAGGGAAGTGGTTTTCCCTGTCAATTTCACACTTGCCAAAGGTGGCTCATCTGTGTCCCCTCAAAAAGACACACTGGAGTCCTAATCTCTGGCATCTCGGAACGGACGGGAGTCGGAAACAGGGTCCTTGTGACCGTAATCAGTTGACATGAGGTCGTGCTGGAGAGGGGCTCGGACCCGACGACTGGTGTCCCTGTCGGTGGCCAGAAGGTGGAGGGGCGAGCCCATGTGAGGCTGCAGGAACGGCGAGACGCAGAGCCGGAACTCGCAAGACTGCCAGCCCCCACGGACGCGAGGTGCGGGTTCCCTGCAGGCCCGGAGGGAGCCCAGCCCTGCGGAGCGCTTGACGTCGGACTTCCAGCCTGCAGAGCGGTGAGACCACACACTCCTGCTGCTCTAAGCTGCTCTGCGGAGCTCTGCTAGGGCAGCCTAGGAATCAGACCCTGGCCTTGACTTTGAATTCCTGCAAATGGGGGGCAGGGCAAGTAGAAGTCACTGGATATCAGGGCCCACGGGCTTCCCATGACTTTCCAGTTTATTTTCTGATAAGCGAGAATATTTTCAAGAACATGCCCGGCGAACACAGGAAAGCCAGAAAAGCACACAAGAAAGGGCAGACACAAAACAACAGTTGAAATTTTAACACACTTAGGTATTCACAGAAAAATTTTAAAAAATCAATGTTACAGTGTCGGTTTTCAAAGATCCACATTTACCATGATAGTAAAACAAAGTTTCACAAAGTTAATTTCCTTAACACTTCATTTCAACATTAATCTAGTTCTTTACAGTCTACCAGATGGTAATACTTGACCTTTTTTTTTTTTTTTTAAGGCATGGCTCTCTTCGGAAGTGAAAGGTTCACACGGTGCCCAACAGAGAGAACAGAAAGAGAAGCTGTTCCCACTGTGCAGCGCGGGGAGGGGTCTCCCCTAAGGAACTCACGCTTCCTGGAGCTCCCCCTTCAGACGCGCACGGCCCGGTGTGCGATCCATAGAACTGAAATACGACCGGAGACACTCAGAAATATTTCACTGACAAAAACTAGGGAGTTCATTCAGTGGCCAGAACTTTCTAAGCTCCTGCTTTTCCACATACTTCTCTTTGGTTTCATCCCTTTAGAAAACTCTTTGAACATTGTTTGCATGGCAAACATGTTACGCTAGGCAGGAAATATAATTCTGCACCTGAGACGTTATCTACAAAATAGATGCTGCTGCATGAAATCCAACAATGATGATTTTTTCTCTGAGTCTCACTCTGTCTCCCAGGCTGGAGAATGGTGGCACACTCACGCTACCGCAGCCTTGACTTGCTGGGCTTAGGCAATCCTTCTGTCCCGGCCTCTCGAGCAGGTGGAACTACAGGCGCACACCACCACGCCCAGGTAATTTTCTGATTTATTGTAGAGACGAGGTCTTGCCAAGTTGCCCAGGGTGTTCTCGAACCTGTGAGCTCAGGCCATCCTCTTACCTCGGCCTCCCAAAGTGGCAGGCTACAGGCGTGAGTCACTGCATCTGGCCAATAATAATTTTTTTTTTTTTTTTTTAGTTGGAGTCTCACTGTCATCCAGACTCGAGAGTGGTGGCACGCTACCGGCCACCGCAGCCTCGACCTGCTGCCTTCCGCCTCAGCCTTCCAAGTAGCTGGAACTACAGGCGCACGCTACCACGCCCGGCTAATTTTTGATTTATTGTAGAGATGAGGTCTCGCCAAGTTGCCACGCAGGTCTCGAACCCTTGGGCTCAGGCAATTCACTCACCTCGGCCTTCCAAATTGCTGGGATTACAGGCTGAGCCACCGAGGTCTGGCCAATTTTTTTAAAGACTTTTTATTTTTCATCCTACAAACATAAAACATTTCTCACGAATAAAGCCCCGAAACCAAGATAATTCTTGGATGACGTGGGCCGAGAACGCAAAGGGAGATTCCGAGTCAACGTTACTTCGTGGGCCCTTGGGAAGGGTGTCCACGGGGATAGAAAGGCAAGGACATTCATGAAGTCCTCTCCGAGGTTACAGGGCGGGGCGGCAGGGACGTGGGAGCAGCAAGCAGTGATGCTGAGGGAAGCCAGGAGGCTGAGGGGGAGCCCCGCAGGCGGCCCAGCTGGAGGGGCGCCTCGGCTCGGCCACGTGTGGGAGGAGTTCGCGGCACAGAGACGCGCGCGGCCTTGGGTTGGGCTTGCTCATTCCAGATCTTTCCTCGAGACTCCTGCTTTGGGGTTGATTCCTTTCACAAACACTTCTGTAGATTTCACAGATACCAACATGGCTCCGCTCGAAGTGCTTTACGACGTTAACTCGTTTCAGCCTCCTAACCGCTCTGCAGGCAGGTACTATTACTGGCCCCATTACAGCAGAGGAAACAGGCACAGAGGGATTAAGCCGCTTGCCCAAGATCACAAAGCTTGAAAATGCTGATCTGGGATTCGAACTCCTTTCAAGGGAAGGAATGGCCCGTTGAAAAGGTGTCGCCCGTTTTCCCTTACGAAGAGTCCTTGAGGTAGCCCTTCAGAAGTTCGCTTAGGAAGAGGAATCCGTCCTAGAAAAATCTGAGGAAGCTGTCGGAGTGAAAAAGGAAAGGGCAGCCCCAGAACTGACGGCCGCGTGCTCGCCGCACCGCAAGGACGTGAGCTCTAAAGTGCAATACACTGTGGTGGGACAATTGAGAAACTGGACACACATGAATACAGGCTTTCTTCCATTCTTAGCAAAGGCTCTTAGGAAATGTGAATTTGTCTTGAACTGTGTGAGCAAAACCTTTAACATCGCCTACCTGTGAAACCAACAGGAAGCGGATTCAGGAAGCCCTTGATTGCCTGCCACAGAGACTAGCATTAAAAAGGCAGGAAATAAATAGTGTATGTGCTATTAAAAAACACGGTTTCACACCTGAGCCCAGCAGGTCGAGGCTGCGGTGGCCGTGATAGTGCCACGGCACTCCAGCCTGGGCGACAGAGAGAGACTCCGATTCAAAAAAACAACCACCCCCCAAAAACAAACAAAAAAAACCATGGTTTCAGATAAGGATTAAGAATAACCTTGTACATCCCAGTTCATTACTTTATCATATTCTTGAATTCTTTGCTTTATGTGAGAAAGTTTATTCTTTAGGTAATCACAGCGTTCTTTTTTTTCCAGAAATGTAGGGTCCTGTAAAAGAAACACGACTGTTATTTCGGCTTCTGGATTCCTCAAAACACAGAAACATACAGCATCACCCAAAAATGAGCATACAGAGCAGAATTATCTACAGGTTGCAAAATCTTCCTAATCAGAATAACAGATTCTCTGTATTTTTTTTTCTTATTTCAACAGCTGTAGGGGGTACAAATATTTTTTGGTCTGTGCTCTACATTATTTATTTATTTATTTATTTATTTTTTTTGAGTTGGAGTCTCACTCTGTCTCCCAGACTGGAGTACAGTGGCCGCTCCCGGCCACTGCAGCCTCGACTGCCGGGCTCCAGCAATTCTTCCGCCTCAGCCTTCCGAGTAGCTAGAATTACAGGCGCACGCTATCACGCCCGGCTGATTTTTGGATTTATTGTAGAGACGAGGGCTCGCCAAGTTGCCCAGGCGGGTCTCGAACCCGTGGGCTCAGGCAATCCACTCACCTTGGCCTCCCAAAGGCGCGGGATTACAGGCTGAGCCACCGAGCCCAGGGCTTTACATTTTTTAATGACCTTTATTTCTTAGAGATGATTTAGGTTCATGGGAAGTACAAAGAGTTGAGGCGCCTTTAGTATTCCAGGTACCTTAAAAAGTAAATAATATAGAAAAAATTAATGAATAGTTTCTCCAGCCTCTACTGGTTTCTATTTTTTTAAAAGATGGGGTCTTGTTATGCTGCCCAGGCTGGATGCAGACTCCTGGGCTCAAGAGATCCTCCCACCTCAGCCTCCTGAGTCGCGGGAACTACATGTGAGTACCACTGTGTAAGGCTTGATTTTGAGTTTAAGAATAAAGTTAGAAAGATGTTACATAAGAAACAAAGTGACTCTTTTGGAAGAAAATGTGGGTAAAGGCCAGGGGAGGTGACTCACACCTGTAATCCCAGCACTTTGGGAGGTGGAGGCAAGAGGATCGCCTGAGTCCAGGGGTTCAAGACTAGTCTGGGCAACTTGGCAAGATCTTATCACTACAGTAAATCAAAAGGCTAGCAGGACGTGGTGGCATGTGCCTGGGCCCAGCAGGCCGAGACTGTGGTGGCTGTGAGCATGGCACTGCACTCCAGCCTGGGTGACGGAGTAAGACTCTGACTCAAAAAAAAAAGAGAAAAATGTGGCTGAAGAGTCCCAGATCAATGCTGAATCAGGACATAGCAGAATGTATGTAAGACAGAGATGAAAAGAAATGAAAAGAAATGGCATCCCGCAGCCAGCCATTTTTCCGCAAAAGTAGCACCTTATAAATTGCAAAAAAGAAATGTTTTGGCTAATAGGACCTAAGGTCTGCCAATTATCATGCATGTACCTGGAGAAGAACATTGCTTTTACTCACATTCTTTTTTTTCTTAAACTCTTCGTGAATTCTTGAAATTCTCTCATGTTCCTGAAAACAATATATTGTATACTTGAGTTAAAACACTTGTCTTTACTCAAATCACATCTGAAGGTTTACTGCGAATTAGGACAAAAAACAGTTTCTACCTAAGGCTGTAATAAAAATATCCACACACACAAGTTCAATTCACTAGACAAATATCTGAGAACTCACTCTCCGCCAGGCACAGGGACTCAGGGGTGAGCAAGAGAGAGAGGGCCCTGTCTGCATCAAACCAGACCTTACCCAGGCCCAGGGCCTGCCAGTTGTGTGACCCTGGGCAAGCTAGTCGTCTCCATCCAACTCGGTTTCCTTGTTGGTAAAAGGGAAATAATCACGGTAACAACGTCAAAGGGTTGTGAGAAGGTCCACGTATTTGAAATGATCCTGGTAAAGTTCTTGGCACATAATAACCACACGTTAGCTATTATTATTTTCATCCTCTTTGCAACGTTATTTTTCAAGCTTTTAGGTGCTGGGATTAAGCGGTTGAGACCATTCAACTTTTGAAAATAGCAAATGGAAGGTTCCTTCTAACTTTACTCTCTGTTTATAGTAATTCTATGGCTTAGCCGGGCTCGGTGGCTCAGCCTGTCATCCCGCGCCTTTGGGAGGCTGAGGTGAGTGGATGGCCTGAGCCCGAGGGTTCAAGACCCGCCTGGGCAGCGAGACCTCATCTCTACAATAAATCAAAAAATCAGCCGGGCGTGGTAGTGCACGCCTGTAATTCCGTCTACTCGGAAGGCTGAGGCAGAAGGATCGCCGGAGTCCAGCGGGTCGAGGCTGCGGTGGCCGGGAGCGGCCACTGCACTCCAGTCTGGGCGACAGAGTGAGACTCCAACTCAAAAAAAAAAAAAAAAGAAATTCTATGGCATATAATAAATATGAACGTTGTTAAGGAGCTGAACACTCCATTCACAGGGAACAGATTACCAGACTAACGCCTTCATTTGTCCATGCAAACCTATGCACAGAAATTGTTCGACATGGTAAACCCAATAAATAAAAAAGAAAATGTAGTGACCTATAGTTCTAAAGGTGTTCTCTAAAGACATTTTCCACCAATTGCCCACATTTTCCTCCATATATACGTTATATATGACATAATATATATACATAATATATATATATGACGTAGATATACATATTTTTTGAGCCAGGGCCTCACTCTGTCACCCCGTAGATTGTTTCTGTGACAGACTCCAGGATGGGTTTTGCAGCGCTTGTCTCAGCCTGCACCTTAGCACAGCAGCCCCACTGGCTGGGGTATTCCTGGTGCAGGACCTGTTATTACAGATTCCAACTGGATTACTAGGTTTAACTCTGCTGCCGGCAAGCAGTGGAAACACACATGAGACTCGTGATCTTAGCATGTACAAGGTATTGAAGAATTAAGGCCAAGGTAAGAGGAATGCCTGACCCAGGGGTTGGAGACCAGCCAGGGCAACTTGGTGAAGCCTCATCTCTACAATAAATTAAGAAAAATTCGCTGGGCATGGTGGTGCATGGAGTGCAATGGCACCGTCGCAGGTCACTGCAGCCTCAACCTCCTGGACTCATGTGATACTTCTGCCTGAGTAGCTGGGACTACAGGCATGTGCCACCATGCCTGGCTAATATTTTGATTTTCTGTAGAGCTGAGTTCTCACTATGTTGCCCGGGCTCGTCTAAACGTCCTGGGCTCCAACAATCTTCCTGCCTCAGCTTCCCAAAGTGCTGGGATTATAGGCATGAGCCACCGTGGCTGGCCTTCCTCGTATATTTTAATTTTTCAACATCTTTTTTTTTTGAGTCGGAGTCTCACTCTGTTGCCCAGGCTGGAGCACAGTGGCACGTTCATGGTCACCCCAGCGTGGACCTCCTTCCTGGGATCCAGCGATCCTTCCGCCTCAGCCTTCCAAGTAGCTGGAACAACAGGTGCGCGCCACCACGCCCGGCTCATTTTTTATTTATTGTAGAGACGAGGTTTCGCCAAGAGGTCCGGGCTGCTCTCGAACCCGAGGCTCAGGGAATCCGCTTGCCTCGGCCTCCCAAAGTGCCAGGGTTACAGGCTGAGCCACCGAGCCTGGCCTCATGTGTGCTTTGATTGCCTGCCGGCCGCGGAGTTGAACCTGGTAATCCAGCTGGAATCTGTGCGAGCAGGTCCCGCACCAGGAATGCCCCCGTCGCTGGGGCTGCTGCACTGGAGATGCAGGCAGAGGCAAGTGCTGCAAAACCCATCCTGGAGGCTGTCACAGAACGGAATCTACGGGGCGATGGGACCAGAGGCACCTGGGGGGCCGCATTCCTATCTTAGGGGCTACTTTTCAAGGGGGCACGACTTGCGAGAGAACCTGGGCCTCCACATCGGCCCGCAGGCTGTGACAAGCCGCACCTGCTTCCCTGGGGTTGTGGTCGGAGAGTGAGGCAGCCTGCAGGCTCCCGCACAGGCAAAGCCCAGGAGAAGCTCCCGTCTGGGGCGCAGCTGCCATCTCCTCTTTAGGTGAGCACTGGAGGAGCATGCGATGGTAACTGTGCCTGCCTTTCGCTTTCCAACTGGCCCCGTCATGCTAAAACCCACAGGAAATGACTGCTGTGGATCCTGGCTGGAAACATCGCGGGCAGACTTGGGCTCTCAGCTGGTGCTGTCACCAGGACCCTCTCGATCTGGCAACTGCAGACCCCACATGACGCACACAAGCCCCGCACCCCTGGGCCTCGGCTCGCAGATCGCCCGCCGCAGCCGGGCTCGGTGGCTCAGCCTGTCATCCCGCGCCTTGGGAGGCCAAGGTGAGTGGATTGCCTGAGCCCGCGGGTTCGAGACCCGCCTGGGCAGCGAGACCTCATCTCTACAATAAATCAAAAAATCAGCCGGGCGTGGTAGCACGTGCCTGTAACTCCGGCTACTCGGAAGGCTGAGGTGGAAGGATCGCCGGAGCCCAGCGGGTCGAGGCTGCGGTGGCCGGGAGCGGCCACTGCACTCCAGTCTGGGCGACAGCGTGAGACTCCAACTCAAAAAAAAAACGAAAGAAATCCTCCCTGAATTATCCTGGCTTGAGCATGCTATCAGTAACCTTTGGGACACTGCCTCCTGATTCAGTATGTATCTTAGGCAAATTTATATTTTACTTAAATAAGAAGATAAAACTAGCTAGGCGCGGTGGCTCACGACTGTAATCCCAGCCTTTGGGAGGTGGAGGCAAGAGGACTGCCTGAGCCAAGGGGCTCGAGACCAGTCTGAGCAACATAGCAAGACCTTTTCTCTACAATAGATCATAACATGAGCCGGACACGGTGGGCACTATGCCCGTAGTTCCAGCTACTTGGAAGGCTGAGGCGGAAGGATCACCGGAGCCCAGCATGTCGAGGCTGCGGTGGCCGTGAGCGTGTCTCCAGCCTGGGTAACAGAGTGAAACTCTGTCTCGAAAGAAAAGCAAAGAAAACTGTTTAATCATTGAAGGCAAAAGATATTAGATAATATAATTTGAGTTGTGACGCTGGCTAGACTTAACCTTGAAGACCCTGCATGCTCTCCTAGACAGAGAGCAGAGGCAGATGGTTATGGACTTTGACAAAGCTCAGGCTTTCTTCATCTTCTGGACCCGAGTGTGCCTCCTGGGCCCTGCAGACACTGACCTGGCGGTTCTCCGAGTGGTGTGGCAGTCGGCTCATCACTGCGTCCAGCTCATCAAGCTTCCTCAAGACAGCCTGCACCTCTGCCGACAGCTCTTTGTACTCTGAGAACTGGTCTTGGAACACGGCTTTGTAGCGTTCGCGTTCATCATCTGTCTGAATCACAGGGTATTTCCTGAGGGAAAAACATAAGCCAAAGTGGTAACTGTGTCATGAAGACAAGCTGAGTGGGAAACCCACTGAGTTTATTCCTGCACTGTACTTTCGATGCAAGATACTACCTCTCACATAACAAACAACCGTTCGCATAGGAAATTTCAAGCAGAGACAAACGGTAAACGGAGACTTTGGAGACAAACGGTAAACGGAAGGCCCAGATGGGACCCCCTCGACCTCTCCTGTGAAGAGTCTGGATTGCTACTCACGCCACATAGTCGGGCATCACGATGGGTTTAGGGATGTGGCCTGGGGGAATGTGTCCACTCAGCAGTTCAGGCTTCATTTTCGCTGCTCTCAATTCCTTGAAATTCACTTCGGGGGCTCTTTGTCTGTCACAGCTGGTGGCCATTTCACACTGCAGGTAGGGAGAGAAAGAGACTTATTTACAAACAGAAGTAGAAAAAAACGCTGGATTTATCCTTTTTTTTTGAGTTGGAGTCTCACTCTGTCGCCCAGACTGGAGTGCAGTGGCCGCTCCCGGCCACCGCAGCCTCGACCTGCTGGGCTCCGGCGATCCTTCCGCCCCCGCCTTCCGCGTAGCTGGAATGACAGGTGTGCGCTACCATGCCCGGCTAATTTTTGGTTTATTGTAGAGATGAGGTCTCACCAAGTTGCCCAGGCGGGTCTTGAACCTGTGGGCTCAGGCAATCCACTCACTTTGGCCTCCCAAAGCGCTGGGATTACAGGCTGAGCCACTGAGCCTGGCCTGAATTTATTCTTAGAAGAAAATGTGAAAGGAGACAAGAGGATAAAAAGTAGAAGTAGGAATTAACATTTCACTACAAAATGACATGTTCAATAGTCACAAAGTTGCTCTGAATGTTTGTGTAATATTTTTTTTTTGAAAACAGGGTCTCACTCTGTCACCCAGGCTGGAGTGTACTGGTGCGACCACAGCTCACTGCCACCTTGAATGCTTGTGCGCAAATGACCCTCCCACTTCAGCCTCCCAAGTAGCTAGGATCACAGGCACACATCACCACACCCAGATAATTTTATTATTTTGTAGAGATAGGGTCTTCTTATGTTGCCCAGACTGGTCTTGAACTCCGGGACTCAAGCAATCCTCCCGCCCTGGCCTCCAGCCTGGGCAACGAAGTGAGACTCTAAATTAAAAAAAAAAAAAAAAATCAAAATATAAGCTGGATATGGTGGCACACGCCTGCAGTTGCAGCTACTTGGGAGGCTGAGGCAGAAGGCTTGCCTGAGCCAAGGAGTTTGCAGCTGTGGTGAGCTGTGATTGTGCCACTGCACTCCAGGCTAGACAACAGAGTAAAATCCTGACTCAAATAAATAAATAAATAAATAAATAAATAAACAGACAAATAAAAGTTGCTCAGAAGCTGGCCTTGGTGGCTCAGCCTGTAATCCCGCGCCTTGGGAGGCTGAGGTGAGTGGATTGCCTGAGCCTGCAGGTTCAAGACCTGCCTGGGCAACTTGGCGAGACCTCATCTCTACAGTAAGTCAAAAATCAGCCGGGCGTGGTAACGTGCACCTGTAGTTCCAGTTACTTGGAAGGTGGAAGGATCGCCGGAGCTCAGCAGGTCGAGGCTGCGGTGGCCGGGAGCGGCCGCTGCACTCCAGCCTGGGCGAGGGAGTGAGACTCCAACTCAAAAAAAAAAAAAAAAAAAAAAAAGTTGCTCAGAATAAGAAATTGAGGGATAAAAATGAAACAAGCCTACTTAAACGCAAAGAGGAAAAAAAGAACTTCCATCAATCATAAGCAGCCGCTGAGTGGGTGGGAAAGGGAACCAGTTGCACTGTTTTCATGATCTGAGAAGGGAAGCAAGCAAACCCAACTGAGAAGGAAAGTCTTCCTGATCTTCAGTATTTTTACAGTGTTTTTTTGTGTGTTTGTTTCTTTTTTGAGTCAGAGTCTCACTCCCTTAAGAGCCCAGGCTGGAGCGCAGTAGCACGCTCACAGCCACTGCAGCCTCAACGTGTCGATTCTTTTGCCTCAGCCTTCCAAGTAGCTGGAACTACTGGCATGTGCCACCCTACCCAGCTAATTTCTTGACGTATTGTGGAGACGCAGTCTTGCATAGTTGCCCAGGTAGGTCTTGGACCTGTGGGCTCAAGCAACCCTCTCGTCTCTGCCTCCCAGTGCTGGGATTACAGGTGTGAACCACTGCAGCCAGCGACGGTGTTTTTGAATGTCAGTGGGGCCACGGAGGGAAAGAGAGTGGATGTGTTCAAGCTGCTCTTTTTCTTTCTTTTTTATGAGATGGGGCTTTGCTCTGTCCCCCAGGCTGGAGGGCAGTGGTATGATGGCTGCACTCTGCAGCCTCCAACTCCTGGGGTCAAGCGATCCTCCTGCCTCACTGCCTGCCCATCAGCTGGGACTACAGGCGAACACCACCACCCATGGCTAATTTTGCGTCTTTTGTAGAGAAGAAGTCTCGCTATGCTGTCCAGGCTGGTCTTGAACTCCTGAGATCCTCCCACTTCAGCCTCCATGGCCAGGCCTTGAGGGTTCTGATTCCCTGAAAAGGACTATGGGAATTCTAAGTACAAGAGATGGTGGTTTAAGTCATCTTGGTTCCTAAACTGCAGAGCTCTTAGGGGCTTTTTCAGTAAAAAATTATGAGCTGAAAAGAGGGAAAGAGAACAAAGACGGTCCAGAGAGGAAGCATCAGAGAACAGGCTGTGAGGGCTAAAATAGCAGACTAAGGGAAGCAGGACTGGAAGACCCAGTGGGATCCGCTCTGGAACAGGCAGGCAAAGCTGGATGCTCAGCTGTGGGCAGGGGAGAGCTTTCGGGAACTCTGCTGGACAGTGCCCAGAACACCAACCAACGGGTCAGATTAGTGGATGCCCAAGGGGACTTTCTGTTTTAAACATAAAGAAGTAAGGAAGGTTCAGGCTGGGCACGGCGGCTCATGCCTGTAACCCCAGCACTTCAAAGGCTGAGACAAGAGGATTACTCAAGCCCAGGAATTTGAGACCAGCCTGGACCTCGTCTCTACAAAAACTCAAAAAATTAGCCAGGCGTGGTGGTACATGCCTATAGTCCAAGTTACTGGGGAGGCTGGAGCAGAAGGATCCCTGAGCCCAGAAGGCTGTGGTGAGCTGTGATTATGCCACTGCACTCCAGCCTGGGTGGCAGAGTGAGACTGTGACTTCAAAAAAAAAAAAAGAAGTGAGGTTCAGAGAGGGCAAGCAAATCCTCCAAGGTCACATTGCCATTAAGTGGAAAAGCCACGCATGAAATCATGCCCTTTGCAGCAGTATGGGAGGACATTATTCTAAGTAAGTTAATGCAGAAACAGAAAACCAAATACCACATATTCTCCCATAAGCGGAAGCTAAACCCTGGGTACACACGGACATGAAGATGAAAACAACAGACCCTGCAAGCTCCTAAAGAGAGAGGGAAAGAGATGGGCAAGGCTTGAAACATGACCTATTGGGTACCATGTTCAGTATTTCGGTGAGAGTTTCAAAAGAAGCCCAGACCTCACCATCACACAATATACCCCCTGCATATGTACCCCCTGCCTTTATAATGAAAGAGAAAGAAGAAAAGCCACAATCAAAATCCAGAACTATTGGTTCACTAATACTTTATTTATCCAAAAAGATTTTTTTTAGAGACCAAGTCTGGTTCTGGTGCCCAGGCTGGAGAGCAGTGGTGTGATCATGGCTCACTGCAGCCTCGAACTCCTGGGCTGAAGGGATCTCCCACCTCAGCTTCTAGAGCAGCTAGGACTACAAGCACATGCCACCACATCTGGCTAACTTTTTGTTTTTGGTAGAGACGTGGTCTTGTTATAACGTCCAAGCTGGCCTCGAACTCTTGGGCTCAAGTGATCCTCCTGCCTCGATCTCACAAAGGATTGGGTCTGCAGGCATGAGCCACTGCGCTGGCCTGGTTCATTGAGTCTGACTTACTGATCATACCCTAAAGCTCCCTGAAGTTCTAGTAGCTCACTGGAAATGAGTGTGTGATGGACAGGCAGGCAATACCACACTGCAAGAGGATAGCACACACTCAGACGGGACTCCTCTTTGGCGTGGGACCCTCTGTCCCCTTTATTGACCCCTTAAGCCTTCAAGAAACGCTGGCGGAACCAAACTGAAGGCTCCTACTTCACTGCAAACAAGAGACAAAAGCGGATTGTAAAGCCTTGCCTGTTATCTTGCCATGCAGCTTTTAAAACCCTTTGTTTCCTGACTTCCCTACTGAGACTGGCTTGAAGGCTTGGTTTAACATTAGCTCATTCTAAAATTCACCAGCTCTTACCTCACCCCTCAGACAGGATCACAGCAGGAGGCTGCTGGCAGGCCCTGGGGGAAGGTTATGAAAGGGAAAAGCCCCCAGTCGTGGCTGGAAGGAAAGCCAGATCCCTAGAGGCGGAAGGCGGGCTTGGCCACGGGTCCCCACGCTGCAGAACCGTGGGTGGGTAGCAGGGTACCCTGAGATTAAGCAAGGGCACTTTAGGAGCTGCCCTCGAGGTTAGTGTTTATCCTGCTGTGCTCTCTACTGGTCAGGATGCTCTTCCTCTTCCGTGAACTCCCACATGTTTAATCTCGAAAATGAAGAATGGTATTACATATCAGGGGAAAGCCAGGCGCGGGGGCTCATGCCTGTAATTTCAATACTTCGGGAGGCGGAGGAGAGGATGCCCTGAGCAATTTGACAAGACCGTCTCTACAATAAACCAAAAAATTAGCCGGGCGTAGTAGTGTGCACCTGTAGTTCCAGCTCCTTGGAAGGCTGAGGCGGAAGGATCGCCGGAGCCCAGCAGGTGAGGCTGCTGGAGCGGCCACTGCACTCCAGTCTGGGCAACAGAGTGAGACTCCAACTCAAAGAAAAAGAAAAAAAACCAAAAAAACCTTAAATAATAAAAAAAATATATATCAGGGGAATTCTTTTTGGCATGAATAAGTGGATTTACATTCGTGGTGACTCCCTTAGGCGTGGAAATATGTTCAACCATCTCTTCCCACAGGGCTGAGGAAGCCGCCAGAGCACTCTTTGGTCTTCCCATCTCAGCAGCAGACCAGCATCAATCCCAGATTTCCTGGGCAGAGGCAAGAACCCTGCCCAGGTCCTTGTTTGGAACAGGAGGGTCCATAACTAATTTTTTCCTAGGCATAATTTTTTCCAAGTAAGGACTATTCCCTTTCCTTACTTTCCCATCCCTGATTCTAAGATTTACCTTTTGATATAAAAAGAAGAAATCAGGGCATTTCCATACAGACTATTTCATCTGCTTCAAATTTAAACTTGTATTGTCTTGACATTTTCTTCTACTTTTTTTTTCCTTTTGGTGGTGAGGTCTCACTCTGTTGCCAGGCTGGAGTGCGGTGGCAAGATCACAGCTTACTGCAGCCTTGACCTCCCGGGCTGAAGCGATCCTGCCGCCTCAGCCTCCCAAGAGGCTGGAACTACAGGTGTGCATCAACATGCCTAGCTTATTTTTTTATTTTCTTGTAGAGAAGAGGTTCACTATGTTGCCCAGGCTGGTCTCAAACTCCTGGGCTCGGGCAATCTTCTCGCCTTGGCCTCTCAAAGTGCCGGGAGTATAGGAATCAGCCACCATGCCCGACCTCACTTGTTTTGGATGAACCTCCCTGATCATCAGTTGGGAAAACTCCATTTGGAAGAAATCTAAAATTAGGCATAAGACAGATAATTAAACCCTTCCTAGGCTTTCGTGGGAAGGTTGCGCTGAACTCCAGCCCGGGAGAGGCCACCCTTGGCATTCCTGATGACAGGGGCAGCAAGGAAGGATGGGAAGGGCCCAAAGCCCTGGAGGACGTGACCTTCCTTTGCTTCCGGCAAAACTAGTCTTGTCAGCAAATCAGAAATGCTTTTTTTTTTTTGATTTGGAGTCTCACTCTGTCACCTTGGAAGGCTGAGGCAGAAGGATCGCCAGAACGCAGCAGGTCGAGGCTGCGGTGGCCGGGAGGGGCCACTGCACTCCAGTCTGGACGACAGAGTGAGACTCCAACTAAAAAAGAAAAATTAAAATAAATAAATAAATAAATGTCATTCAGTAAAATACAAAAGAAGAAGGGATGGCCTGGTATCTAGACCAAGCAGGACATAGGAAGCTGAAGTTCAGAGAAGCAGGTAACTTCTCCAGGATCCCAGAGCTTATAAGTAACTGACCTACTACTGAAATTCAGATCGTCTGATTCTAAAGTCCACTTCCTTCTCACCACACTGCGCTGCCTCTCCTGTGCTAATTTGCCAATTCTTCGCCACCATAAGAGCCAGGAAGTAGCTGAAACCGTACTCAAGGAAAAGTTCCTCATTGGGAAGTCCAACAGAGAGTCCTTGGTTAAGTCAAGAGACTTCCTCTTACAGAGGTCTGCCGCTAGAATATTCTTAAATATGATCCAGTGATTCATCTCCAGGAAAAGAGGCCTTTAAAAGCATGCTATTTGGTTTCAGCTGCCATTCTTGAAAGAGTAGGAGATGTTAACTGGATGGATGTGATATTCATAAGAGTCCTAGGAAAGGGAGTTTTCACATTCGCTAAGGTTATTCCTGACTCTTCCAGGACCTCTGAGGACCTGGGAGCCTTCAATACACCCTGGACATTCTGGGCACCATCCTATCCTGCCCCACCCATGGAGCCTGCTTTGCCACATTCTCACCAAGGACCCTGACCACCCTATCAATTGGGGCAGCTTCTGCCAAGTTGTCCTAGTGTCTTAGGTTGACTCTACTCGGCACTTAATCCCCGTGGAAAATGGCACCCCTGTAGAGGGACTGACCAGGAAACCCATAAATTCTACCCTGGCCAAAAATGATGCCCACTGCCGCATCAGTGTCACATTGTAGCCCAAGGAGACAGCTCTGTCCAGCCAGGTGCTGAGCAATCAACATCTGCCAAGTGTATACCTTTAACCCCCAAAGCAAATAGATCCTTCTCTTCTGCCATCGAGGATGTTAGTACTCATGTTAGTACTTTCTCATGTTAGTACTCTGCCTGACTAACCTTGATGCCAGATTTTGACATTACCTGCCAGCTTTTAGAAAACGAATTTCCTTTTTTTATAAGACAAGGTCTTGCTCTGTAACCCGGGCTAGAGTTGCAGTGGCATAATCATGACATTCTGTAGTCTCGGCCTCCTGAGTATCTGAGACTCCAGGCACATACCACCACGCCCAGCTGATTTTTCTTTTTGTTGTAGAAACAGGTTTTGCTTTGTTGCCCAGACTGGTCTTAAACTCCTGACCTCAGGCATTCCTTCTGCCTTGGCCTCCTAAAGTCCTGAGATTATACACATGTGCCACCATGCCTGGGAAAAAAATGAATTTCCTATGTGTATGTTTTTAGGCCCCCTTTTCATGATATCTTTATTTTATTTTATTTTATTTTTTGAGTCGGAGTCTCACTCTGTCGCCCAGACTGGAGTGTAGTGGCCGCTCCCGGCCACCGCAGCCTTGGCCTGCTGGGCTCCAGCGATCCTTCCGCCTCAGCTTTCCAAGTAGCCGGAACTACAGGTGCGCGCTACCACGCCTGGCTGATTTTTGATTTATTGTAGAGATGAGGTCTCGCCAAGTTGCCCAGGCGGGTCTTGAACCCGTGGGCTTAGGCAATCCACTCACCTCGGTCTCCCAAAGCGCAGGATTACAGGCTGAGTCACCGAGCCCGGCTCATGATATCTAATTCGGATCCACCTTCTAAACAAGAGTCCTTTCAGACTTGGTATTTTTCAATACAGAGGACATTATTTTAGGCCTCTCACTTGGCTGCGATGTAGCAATGGTGATTATTCTTAGCCAGGGTGGGACCTATGAGTTTCTTCAGAGGGGTTGGATGTGCCAGGGGTTTGAGACACTACTGACAGTCTTGAATGCGCATGTTGGCAATAACTCTGCCACCGCCACCCTCAAGAGGACTCCCAGTTGGGAAGACTGCTCCTTCCACCGGCCCAAACTCACTTCTGCCCGGGTACTACTAACATTGGAAGGCAACCCATACGATCATCAGGGATTCTGCACTTAAATTTCAAGGGCCCGTGTTATTAATTCCTTAGTACCTACCTCCTATTGCTTGCCTCAATCATTAAAATAAGTACTTATTAATTTATTTTTAAAGACATAAATCATTTTTTTGAATAGGTAATCTATACACAGAGTGAGTTAGTTGGGTGCCCACCTAAAAGGCAACCACTGTTATCAATTTCAGGTACTCTAATACGTGTATTTGACAGCTTAAAAGTGTCAGCCAGGCTCGGTGGCTCAGCGTGTAATCCTGCGCCTTTGGGAGGCCGAGGTGAGTGGATTGCCTGAGTCCGCAGGTTTGAGACCCGCCTGGACAACTTGCTGAGACCTCATCTCTACAATAAATCAAAAGATTAGCCGGGCGTGGTAGCGTGTGCTTGAGGTTCCAGCTACTTGGAAGGCAGAAGGATCGCCGGAGCCCAGCAGGTCGAGGCTGCGGGGG
>NW_007245965.1:18388-21940 GCF_000164805.1 Carlito syrichta
GAGTGAGACTCCGACTCAAAAAAAAAAAAAAAAGTGAGTGTCTTCCTCATTTAACCAACTTTGTTACTACCATCATCACTGAGTTAGAACAAGCGTAACTGAAACGTATCTGCTGAGAACAATACGTGTTGAATAAATCAATGAATGTAAAATGAACCATAACACAAGGGCATGGGAATCAAAAGTTAAAACAAAGTATAATGAAAACAAAACGACTCTTTTCCCCCAACAAAACACAATTACTATAATTCTAGGCCTGATGTTTAAACTGCATGGGTGTGTCCACGCAACCTCATGAGAGAGAAGTGCCTCAACACTGTGCAGACCTGCTACAGTCAACCTCACTTGTCCCAACCCTGGTCAGCCCAGGTTGGTCCGGCATCCCTTGCATCAAACACATAAAAATTCGGCCGGACTTGTTGGCACAGTCTGCAATCCTAGTACTTTGGGAGCCGAGGTGAGTGGATTGCCTGAGCCTACGGGTTCGAAATCAGCTTGGGCAACTTGGCCAATACCTCATCTCTACGATACATCAAAAAAGAAATTAGCCGGGTGTGATAGTGCACACCTGTAGTTCTGGCTACTTGGAAGGCTGAGGTGGAAGGATCGCCTGAGCCCAGCTCATGTGCCATGGCACTCCAGCCTGGGCGACAGAGGCTTCAACTAAAAAAAATTTAAAAAAAAAATGCAAAAATGATATATGAAAAATGCTCAGCCTCACTCCTGATACGAGAAATGCAGATTATAATTACATGAGATGCCACTTTTCACCTATCAGAATGACAGAGGTCAACAGATTCCCTAACACGTTGTGTTGGTCAGGGTGTGAGGAAACCCATACTGCTGCTGGGAGTGGAAGTTGGCAAACCCTCTAGCTGACAATCTGGCAACCAAAATAAAAATGCATATTCTTTTGGTACTGGAATTTGCTTCTCAGAATTTTTTTCTTTTTTTAATTCAGTCAAAGTTTCACTCTGTCGCCCAGACTGGAGTACAGTGGCTGCTCCTGACCACCGCAGCCTCGACCCGGTGGCCTCCGGCGATCCTTCCGCCTTAGCCTTCCGAGTAGCTGGAACTACAGGTGCGCGCTACCACGCCCGGCTTATGTTTTGATTTATTATAGAGATCAGGTCTCGCCAAGTTGCCCAGGTGGGTCTCGAACCCGCGGGCTCAGGCAATTCACTAACCTCAGCCTCCCAAAGTGCGGGATTATAGGTTGAGCCACTGAGCCTGGCTGCTTCTCAGAATTTATTTTTTAAGTATACCAGTACATATATGGATGCAGTATGTATGAATATGTATGTATATGTAAAGAATGTTCACTGCGGCGTTATTTTTAATAGTGAAAGATTGGAAAAACCAAAATGTTCATTTATGGTTAAGTAAATTATGATCCATTCATACAATGCAACACTGTATAGTTATTTTAAAAAGAATATGTAAGGCCAGGTGTGGTGGCTCACACCTGTAATCCCAGCACTGTGGGAAGCTGACGTGGGAGGAATGTTTGAGTCTAGGAGTTTGAGACCAGCCCAGGTAACATAATGAGACCTTGTCTCTACAAGAAAATACAAAAATAAGCCGGTAGCCAGGCACAGTGGTTCACGCCTATAAACCCAGCACTTTGGGAGGCTGAGGCAAGAGGATTGCCTGAGCCTAGAGGTTCGAGACCAGCCCGGGCAACTGGGTGAGACCTTGTCTCTACAATAAATCAAAAAATTAGCCAGGTGTGGTAGTACATGCCTGTGGTTCCAGCTACTTAGAAGACTGAAGAAGAAGGATCACCTGAGCCCAGCAGGTCGAGGCTGTGGTGGCCATGAGTGTGCTACTGCCCTCAAGCCTGGGCAACAGAGTGAGACTTCAACTCAAAAGAAAAAAAAAACATATATCTATAAAATGACGACATATATGTAAATAATCACAATAACAACATCTCACTGAAGCCTCTCAGCAAACTTGTGACGTAGGAATTATTATTTCAATTTTACAGGTGAAGAAACAAAGGCACGAAAAGATAGTAACTTGCCTGCTGTCACGCAGTTGGCAAATGATGGAAAAGAAATCCCCCGATGCTACAAAATTTGGCATCTGAAAGTAAGGTGAGAAGGACAGAGAGAAAAGCAAAGAACTTTATGGAGAAATAAAGAAAGTTTGAGAATCACTTTCACTTAAAAAAATAAATTTTAACCTTATAAGGAGAACCAACTAAGTTCACTTACATAAACTTTTATCTGACAAAACTAGAAGGAGCTGCAGAGACAGGCGTGGTGGTTCATGCCTGCAATCCCAGCACTTTGGGAGGCCAAGGCAGGAAGATCACTTGAGCTCAGTTCAAGACCTCAGCCTGGAAAATATAGTGAGACCTTGCCACTACCACAAAAAAAATTAAAATTAGCTGGGTAAGCCGGGCTCGGTGGCTCAGCCTGTCATCCCGCGCCTTTGGGAGGCTGAGGTGAGTGGACTGCCTGAGCCCGCGGGTTTGAGATCCGCCTGGGCAACTTGGCGAGACCTCATCTCTATAATAAATCAAAAAGTCAGCCGGGCGTGGTAGCGCACGCCTTTAATTCTGGCTACTTGGACGACTGAGGCGGAAGGATCGCCGGAGCCCAGCAGGTCGAGGCTGCGGTGGCCGGGAGCGGTCACTGCCCTCCAGTCTGGGCGACAGAGTAAGACTCCGACTCAAAAAAAAAAAAAAAAAAAAAAAAAAATTAGCCGAGTGTGGTAGCACGCGCCTGTAGTTCCAGCTATTCAGGAGGTTGGGGTGGGAGGATCACCTGAGCCTAGGAGGTTGAGGCTAAGGTGAGCCATGATAGTGCCACTACACTCCAGCCTGGGCAACAGACCGAGACCCCAACTCCAAAAAATAGGATTGTTTAATGTGGTCCTCTTAGTATTAGTAAAAAACAGAAAGTCCTAATATGAATTCAATGTAATAGCTAAACTTTCACAGCTGGATGATTCTACTGTGTAGATAAATAGACATAACTTTGTCCTTACCATTTTCCTTTTGGATGACAAGGAAGACTCCTGTATCTGGAACAAAAAGCGAGAAAATGATGTTTCCGAGGGGTGCGAAGCTGGCCTGCAAACACTTTCCTCCACGGGCATCCAAGCCCAATCTCAGCTTCACAGAGCCCCGCCTTCTGGCTGGCCCATGCTCCTCCCACCCCTTGCCGGGGCTTCGCTGGGCCGGCGGAGAACCAGAGGAGGAGGGATAGCTGTGGCTGCCTGTCCACCATCCAGCAGCACAGCGAGGATGCGAAAATATGGGGATGGTGGAGACTATTAGTTAGGTTGCTTTAATTATCTAGAAAAGCAGCCGGGTTCGGTGGCTCAGCCTGTCATCCCGCGCCTTGGGAGGCTGAGGTGAGTGGATTGCCCGAGCCTGCGGGTTCGAGACCCGCCTGGGCAACTTGGCGAGACCTCGTCTCTATAGTAAATAAAAAATGAGCCGGGCGTGGTAGCGCGCTCCTGTAGTTCCAGCTACTCGGAGGGCTGAGGCGGAAGGATCGCCGGAGGCCAGCAGGTCGAGGCTGCGGTGGCTGGGAGCGG
>NW_007245965.1:21960-31058 GCF_000164805.1 Carlito syrichta
AATCTCTGGACAACAAGACTTGGGTGAACTTCCCTGGTTGGCAACATTTTGCAAGGATTATCCCATATTATTGCTGGGAGAATTAATTGTGAATTTAACTACTTTTCTGAGGCCTATGAGTCCTTCTAGTGAACCACTGAGCCTGAGGCTGGTGCTGGGAATCTCTGACACACTATGGAATTTTAATTTTATCTTCTACATAAATGAAAATTATTCTAGTTTTTAAAAGAATGAATTTTATATTTATTTATTTGTCAATTAATTATTATGGAATGTCTTCTACGTATCAGTCCTATTTATGTTGTGAAAATAATACAATGTATACAATAAATAAAATTTCTACATTTAATGTCCACTCAAAACATGGAATAAATAAAGAAAACAAAGCAGTATAATATTCTAATATAATTTGTATTTTACCAAAATAAATTTGACTTTGACTACATGGAGAATTTATATTAGAGTTATTGGAGAGGACTAATCCCTCTTAAGAATTTTTTTTGTATAGCAGTTTATACCCAAAAGTATAATGTCAGGGCTTTCTTTCCTGCTAAAAGTTTGATTTCAGCTGGTCTCGGTGGCTCAGCCTGTAATCCCGCGCCTTTGAGAGGCTGAGGTGAGTGGATGGCCTGAGCCCGCGGGTTCGAGACCCGCCTGGGCAGCGAGACCTCATCTCTACAATAAATCAAAAAATCAGCCGGGCATGGTAGCGCATGCCTGTAATTCCGGCTACTCGGAAGGCTGAGGCGGAGGGATCGCCGGAGGCCAGCAGGTCGAGGCTGCGGTGGCCGGGAGCGGCCAGTCTGGGCGCTCCAGTCTGGGCGACGGAGTGACTCCGACACAAAAAAAAAATTAGAAAAGCAATTTTGAAACAGCATCATAGCTCATAAAAGAAATCTGACTTATTCCTAGCTCCCATTACTTTACACAATTAGAACTGGGATGAGGGCCTGTAAAACTAACAGAAAGAGCTGCAGGCCATTATTACATCTTCTAACCTGTAGGAAGTTACAGCAACACACAGCACAACCTTCAACACCAGGAGTAATTCAAGTCTAATCAAACATCATGAAGACTGTTAAAGAAACAAGTTTTGCGCAACCCCCTGAGGTCCCCTCCCACTGTGGGAGCTTTTCTGTCCTCTCAATAAATCCCGCTTCATCAGTTTCAAAATAAAGAAAGAAAAAGAAACAAGTTTTTGTTGTGAAAAAAAGGAAAGTATTATGTTGATAATTATAATCACATTCATGCATAATTTTTGAAATATTAAGATTTAATAACTGTTATTAAGCTAGCATAGGAAATTTGTGAGTTTCATTTTCTATATTTCAAATGGTTAGAGTTTAAAATTATTTACATTGTACACAGAGATGTAAATTCAAGAAATATGCTTAGGCCAGGCACAGTGTCTCAGGCCTGTAATCCTAGTACTTTGGGAGGAGAGGCAAAATTGCTTGAGCCCTGGAGTTTGAGACCAGTCCAGGCATCATGGCCAGACCGTATCTCCATAAAAAGTCGAAAAACATTAGCTGCAGCCAAGCTCCGTGGCTCAGTCTGCAATCCCCGCACTTTGGGAGGCTGAGACGAATGCACTGCCTGGGCCCACAGGTTCAAGACCCACCCGGGCAACTTGGCCAGACCTGTCTCTACAATAAATCAAAAATCAGCTGGGCATGGTGGCATGAGCCTGTAGTTCCAGCTACTTGGAAGATTGAGGCGGAAGGATCGCCGGAGCCCAGCGGGCCCAGCTGGGGTGGCCGTGAGCATGCCACTGCACTCAGCCCGGGAGATGGAGTGAGACTCCAACTCAAAAAAAACACAAAAAACCATTAGCTGGGCGTAGTATTGCGTATCTATAGTCCCATCTACTTCAGAGGCTGAGGTGGAAGGATCGCCTTAGCCCAGAAGATTGAGGCTATGGTGAGTGGTGATTGTGCTAAAGCACTTCTGCCTGGGTGGCAAAGTGAGATGCCGACTCAAAAAAGAAAAAAATTTATTTAGGCCAGGTACAGTGGCTCATGTCTATAATCCCAACACTTCGAGAGGCTGAGTTGGAAGTATCAATTGAATTCGGGAGTCCAAGATCAGTCTGGGCAACATGGTGAGACCCCCATCTGTACACAAAAAATTAAAAAATTAGCTGGGCGTGGTGTCGTGTGCCTGTGGTCCCAGCTACTCAGAAGGCAGGAGGATCGCCTGAGCCGAGTACAAGGCTGCAGTGAGCCATGATCGTAACGCTGCACTGTAGCCTGGGAAAACAGAGTGAGACTCCGTCTAAATAACGGTATTTTGACTGAACAGTAGCCAAATGTTAGGGTATATTCTGCAAGCTTCATTATGCCCTGAAATAAGTTGACAGGTTTTGCTTTCTTCTTCTTAGGAGATGTGTGCCATAGAATCTCCTAGGCCACTAAAAATGTTGGATTTTACTTTAAATATTTTCCTTAATTTTAATCATGAGTTTTTCCTTTCTCACTTTTTTTTTTTTGAGTTGGTGTCTCACTCTGTCGCCCAGACTGGAGTGCAGTGGCCGCTCCCGGCCACCGCAGCCTTGACCCGCTGGGCTCCGGCGATCCTTCTGCCTCAGCCTTCCGAGTAGCCGGAATTACAGGCGCGCGCTACCAAGCCCGGCTGATTTTTTGATTTATTGTAGAGATGAGGTTTCGCTGCCCAGGAGGACCTCGAACTCGCGGGCTCCGGCAATCCACTCACCTCAGCCTCCCAAAGGCGCGGGATGACAGGCTGAGCCACCGAGCCCGGCTCCTTTCTCACTTTTCACAGCCACCAGAGCCTTGACCTGCTGGGGTCTGGTGATCTTTCCACCTTAGCCTTCCAAAGACTTGGAACAACAGGCATGTGCCACTATGCCCGGCTAATGTTTTTATTCACTGTAGAGATGAGGTCTTGCCAAGTTGCCCAGGTTGGTCTTGAACCCCTGGGCTTAGGCAATCCTCTCGCCTCGGCCTCCCAAAGTGCTGGGATTACAGGCATGAGCCATTGCACCCAGCCCAAAATAATTTTAATTAGGGCTTCTCTCTTTTTTAAAGCCTAAAGACAATCCATATAACTTCCATTCCACTTTTGGAATATATACCTCCCCAAAATAAAGACGAAATACCAAAACCACTGAGCAAGATTTCACAGAATATGTTTCTTACAACTCAACTTCTCAATACTGTAAAAAAAAAAAAAGTCACATACTGCTCACTATGTTAGCTTATTTGGGTTTATCAACCTCACTGGACAAAGTAAATCATAAACTTAAATGAAAATTTTCCTCCTATAACTGAAAAATTACAGATTTTTATACTGAACAATTACAGGTTTTTATTCAGTTTTGTCATGCTAAGGAATCGAGACTGCTCTCCAACTCACGTTAGTGATGAGACACTTATTTCACTAACTATGTCCTCCTCCTCCTCCTGTGTTGCAGAAATTCAGCAGCTGTGTTTTTCCCTTAAGCATATGACAGACATAACAAATGCAGCCAACAAACTACATATCCCCATATGGGGAATCTCCGTGCAATGTCAAGTAACGGTGAGACACCCGAGTGGGTTATCCTAGTGAAAGCATGTCAGACATTGAGCTAGGACTTTTGAACCTCGGGTCATTAAAAAAGAAACAAACAAGTCGGTCTTGGAGGCTCAGCCTGTCATCCCGCGCCTTTGGGAGGCTGGTAGCACGCGCCTGTAATTCCGGCTACTCGGAAGGCTGAGGCGGAAGGATCGCTGGGGTCCGGCAGTTCGAGGCTGCGGTGGCCGGGTGCGGCCACTGCACTCCAGTCTGGGCGACCGAGTGAGACTCCAACTCAAAAAAACAAAAAACAAACAAACAAACAAAGGACTTCTAGAAAAGCTTTTCGTTTTGGACTCTACATTTTTGACAAGGGAGCAAACCACAGAAAAAGCAAACGAAGGATCACGAAATCCCTTACCTCCTGCTGTTCCATATATTCTCTATGTCTCCGCGCAGCCTCGTGCCTCCATAACTTAAGACAAACCAAAGCGCTGATGAGATAAACCATCATGGTGACAAACAGGAAGATCATCGCGGCTATCTGTCCTCCTTCCACCCGGCAGAACACCGCGTTCACCGGAGTGTTAAATAACGGATAGTAGCAGAGGCCGCCCCGGTTGGTGTCATTCACATAGACTATGGCTGCGGCCATATACAAGACAAACAGGGCGACGTTAATGCCAAACTCCGTGAGAGGCCACCAACTGGAGTCCAGAAGAATGGTCCGGTAATACATGGACATGCCAAGGACCAGAACGATAATGGTGGCGACCCAAGCCAAGCCAGCGACCACCAGCACGAAAGGGGTCTTGGGGCCGCTGTAATAGTAGCCCCCGTACATGCTGCCCAGGCCACCGACGCCTCCCATGCCATAGGGCTGCGAGTAGCCGAACAAGTTGTACCACTCGCTGTCCTTGTGAATGTAGGCCGTGACACAGGCGAAGACGCCGGCGCCCAAGAGCAGCTCCGCCACCCCCAGGATCCTCAGCAGGCCGGCCCACGACTTCATGTATGAATACCGCAGGTGGTACTCCTCCACCTTCTCGCTGTAGGTGCGCGCCGGCTGCGAGTGGCCGCCTAGAGAGCCGTAGGCCTCCTGGGGAAACATGGCATCCGCCTCCTTCTGGGAATCCCAGGTTCCCTCGGACCCGCCCTGAGCATCCTGGCAGGAGCTGCCGGGCCAGCGGTGGTTGGGCCTTGCTGGTGAGGCTGGAGGCGAACACTCCACTCCGTCAGAGATGTATCTGAGATGAGACGCTGGCTTATCCCATCCTGGGTCCTTCCTCTTCCCCCTGAAGAAGTTTCTCCAGGAGTCGGGGACGAAGCGCCTCACCGGTTTGAGATCTGGGGCGACAGCTGGTTCCTCGGTGTCACTTGAGTAGAAGTCTGGGCCGAATGGTGGCTGTAATGGGAGAGGGGGTGGTGGCAGGGGATCAGAGCTCACGGCCAGCTCACGGTCCTGAGGCGTCGGGAGGGTTCCTAAAGTGCCGTCCGGATGGGCCGAGTCGCGGGGGACCTCATCACAGCGCCTGTCCTGATACCTGGATCTTCCGTCACTTGACGACATTTGTGATTTTCACACCTGCGGCCAAGCTTAAAGTTATCATGCATGCATGGTTATTTATCCTTTCAATGTTGCTGATTTTATCTGCTTACTAGCAAACGCTATGCAGAATGATCATGTCTAATTATTACGATACACAAAAATGCTAAAATACATATATTTTAGGCATACGGATTTTGTTTGATTTTGTATATTTAAAACAATTAGGTTACCCAGGGATACAGTTATCACTCTATACCACCTTGAGTGCAATCGAAATGTTAAATCTTAGTTCTGAAGTTTATATATTGAAGCATAAACATAATTTATCTGCTGAGACCTATAAATGACAAAATGTAAAAAAAAAAAAGTGTTAACAACATAGAATGCGAAATACTCCCAAGTAGAGTCTTTTCCTCAAACATCCAAATCAAAACATTAAGAATGTGAGCACAGCAAAACCTGACGGGTCAGCAAACACTCCTCATTAACTCACATCTGCTTGGGCACGGCCAAGGAGAAGTCGTCTGCTAAAACACAGGGAGTGGAGCACTTTCCTGAACCAACAGTCAAGTTCGGGCACTTTCTTCTTCCACTCTAAGATATGCTAACACTTGGGCTGGGTGTGGTGGCTCACACCTGTACTTCTAGCATTTTAGGAAGCAGAGGGGAGAGAATGCCTGAGCTTAAGGTTCAAGACCAGCCTGGGTAGCATGTAAGACCTCGTTTCTACAATAAATCAAAAAATTAGCCAGTCATGGTGGCGTGCATCTGGGGTTCCAGCTTCTTGGAAAGCTGAGGCAGAAGGATTGCCTGAGCCCAGCAGGTCGAGGCTGTGGTGGCCGTGAGCGTGCCACTGCACTCCAGCTTGGACAACAAAGTGAGACTCTGACTCAAAAAATAAACGAACAAAATAGTAACCCTTGGTACTAAGTTTGAAAGATGAAATTCTCAGAGATGAAAATCACCAAAGGCCATATCTTCTTTTTTTTGTTGTTTTTTTTTTTTGAGTTGGAGTCTCACTCTGTCGCCCAGACTGGAGTGCAGCCTCGACTTTCTGGGATCCCGCGATCCTTCCGCCTCAGCCTTCCAAGTAGCTGGAACTACAGGCGTGTGCTACCACGCCCAATGAATTTTTTGATTTATTGTAGAGATGAGGTCTCGCCAAGTTGCCCATGCGGGTCTCAAACCCACGGACTCAGGCAATCCACTCACCTCAGCCTCCCAAAGCGCTGGGATTACAGGCTGAGCCACCGAGCCCGGCTGGCTATATCTTCTAAAGTACAACAGAGAACAGTAGCAATGGCCATGGCCATTAATATTATTCTTTCCACAGCAAGTATCTAAAGATGACTCACTGCTGCCATGGAGAAACTAAAGTACCTTAGAAGATATTCAATTCACCTTAAGAATATGCAGGCTATGGCCAGGCGTGGTGGTGCATGCCTATAATCCTAGCACTTTGGGAGACAGAGGTGCAAGCAGGAGGATCGCTTGAGCCCAGGAGTTTGAGACCGGCCTAGACAATATAGCGAGACCTCATCTCTACACAAAATTAAAAGATTAGTCAGGTGTGGTGGAGAGTGCCTGTAATCTCAGCTACTCAGGAGGCTGATGCAAGAGGATTGCTTGCAGTTGGAGCTGGAGACTACATTGAGCTGTGATCATGCCACTGCACGCCAGCCTGGGCAACAGAGTGAGAAGTGTACTCAAAAAAATAAAAAATAAAAAAATAAGTGAGCTAGGTGGTATGCTCCTATAGTCCCAGCTACTTGGGAGGCCAAGGTAGAAGGATCCCTTGAGCCCTGGAGTTTGAGGCTGCCTGGACAACATAGAGAGACCTCACCTCGAAAATTTTAAAAAGCACCAAAAAAGCACTTTTATCAAGCCTGTTGATTCCTTTCTTGAAATCAATATCCTGGAAACATACACAAAAAGAAGGAAACGCGATTATGAGGCATAGGACACATCGAACCCTCTGGGCACATGGTATTGTACTGAAACTATGAAGTTCAAAAAAATTAAAAGATAACTGCTTCTTCATGGTGTTGAAAAGTTTTTAAATTCTTTTTTTTTTTTTTTGGAGTCTCACTGTCACCCAGGCTGGATCGCAGTGGCACCATCATGGCTCACTGCAGTTTTGAACCCCTGGGCTCAGGTGATCTTCCACCTCAGTCTTCTGAATACCTGGAACCATTGGCTCTGGTCACAACATCCACCTAATTTCTTAATTTTTTTGTAGAGACAAGGTCTCGCTATGTTGCCCAGGTGGGTCTTGAATTCCTGGTCTCAAGTGATCCTACCGCCTTGGCCTCCTAAAGTGTTGGGATTACAGGTGTGAGCCTCTGCACCTGGCTTGTTAATGCTGACTCTGCTTTATTTTACTTTGGAAAATGGAGACCTATACTTATCAGGCACCTGCCCTGCACCAGGCATGCGGAAGGTATGCTGGGGAACAAAGCAGACTGCAATCCCTGCCTTCGTGGGGCTTTAATTCCAGGGTGGGTGGTGACAGATGGTAAGTGAAATAGACGGAGTATGCGAAGGAACAGTGTTGAGAGAGGTGGAGAAGGGAGTATCGCGGGCAGGATGTCGGCATTTCACCAAGAGTGGGAAGTCCTCACAGGGAATGTGGTGTCTCAGGACAGACGGAAGGTGAAGGGGGAAGCCAGGCAGCTGTCAGGGAGGAGAGCATTCCGGGCAGATGGAAAAGAGGCAACGGTGCCAGGCGTGCTCCAGAAACATTAAGGCATGGAGGCTCCGGTGGGAGCAACCAAGCGGGAGGTGAGTAGCAGGACTGAGGCCGTCTGAATCATGCGGGGCCTTGGAACCACTGGAAAGGACGCTGGCTTTTATGGAGAGCGAACTGAGAAGTCATTGGAGGATTCTGAGTAGAGGAGTGATGTCGTGATCTGACTTGTTTTAACAGATCACCATGGATGCTGTGTCGAAAGTACACTCCAGAACGGAAGGGCTAGAGGAGGCTGAGCGCCTAGGAGCACCTTGAGGTAAACCAGTGGACCATGGAGATCATGAGAAGAGGCCAAATCCTGGATGGAAGCTATTTAAAAACTGTATTATAAGGCAGGGTAGGGTGGCTCCCACCTGAAATCCCAGCACTTTCGGAGGCCGAAGCGGGAGGATCACTTGAAGCCAGGAATATGACCGGCCTAGGTTATATGGAGAGACCACGACTCTACAAAAAATTAGCTGGGCCTGGTAGCACATACCTGTAGTCCCAGCTACCCGTGAGGCTGAGGTAGGACGGCTTGAGCCTAGTCGTTTGAGGCTTTGAGCCGTGATCGCACCACTTCACTCCAGCCTGGGCCACAGAGTCAGATCCCCAACTCTAAAAAATTGTGTTATAAACCTTTTCAAACATCATAAAAAGAGGAAAGAATAATATGAGTCCCGGGGTATCCATTAACCAGCTTCTACAACGACCAACGGATGACCCATCTGGTTTGGTCTAGACCCACCCACCCTATTTCCTCAGCCAGCAGATTCCTTTGCAGCAAATCCCAGACACTCCGATTCTCCACCCTCCAGCCTGGCCCTGGGGAGGAGGAGAGCAGACCGAAGAGTTTCGGTGCCTGTGAGAAAGCCAGGTGGTGTCCGCGAGGCAAGCGCCACACGAGGGCCGGGCTGCCCCCAGGCTGCCCCCAGTCAGCGGGGGCGCGGGGTGGAGTTCCAGGGCCCCCTGGGGGTCACTGGGTCTCCGGATCCGCAGCCGGCGCCCCAGCATGGCGCCCAGTGCAAAGCAGGAGCTCTCTACATGACAGCAGCCGGCGACTCGGGCGCCTTCGCCTTCGAAAGGTTCGGGTGGCAGGCCTGCACGGCGCGGCTGCGGTTTCCAAACGCCTTCCTGGGACACGCAGACGCGAAAGCACAGCAGACCGCCCCGGGGAGCTTGACACGATCCTCTGCCGCTTGACCCGGCTCGCTGGTGAAAGGGTGGCTGGATGCCAGCGCCCCCTCCCCGGAGGAAAGCGGCTCAC
Source organism: Carlito syrichta (assembly GCF_000164805.1). Lineage (NCBI taxonomy): Eukaryota > Metazoa > Chordata > Mammalia > Primates > Tarsiidae > Carlito > Carlito syrichta. The sequence goes on from NW_007245965.1 coordinate 31,021, forward strand.
CTGGATCAGGCCGCGCCGTCCGCCCTCCAAGAAAAAGC
>NW_007245965.1:31809-33025 GCF_000164805.1 Carlito syrichta
GTGACGCCGGGCAGCCCTCGGTCGGGCCTCTCCCACTCGGGAGCTCTTGTCTTGACCCACGCCTGCGTTCTCGCCCCAAAATAAAGCCAGCGTGGCACTGCAGGCAGGACGCACGGGGCCTCACGGCCACGGCAGACAGGGCGCCGCGCGATGTTGAAAGAGAGGACAAAATGAAATGCAGCGTTCCGATTTTGAGACAAATTACTCAATACTTTCCTCAAAGTATCTGAGCTATTCCGCTGTATGAAATATATAAACGGCATCTGAGAAGTCAGACACGTGAGAAACTGTCAATAAGGCACAACGTTTATTTACACTCATAATTGAATCCTTAAGTGTTTTATAATTCGTATTTACAACCCCCCATAAAGTTTTTGCATTCTGGATGAGTCCTTCACATTTTCAGATATTTGGCATAATGTTCAGATACACTTTACACACACTGGCCTCTCCTTAAATCACTCAAAAAATTAAATAAATACTGTAGAAAAAATTAAGATACTTGAAGGCTTGATCTTTACGTCAAGATGACAGAAGAGCCATTCCTTGTGAAGTACGACTGCAAGAGTGAGGAATTAACACATTGTTTGTAATTCACCAGAAAAGTATGTTAACTCTGTTCAAGTGCCACTGAGTAAAATGAAAATGAATCTGTGAAGAAGCTGTCTGATTGGCAGGCGGCTTTCTATGGGCCATCACTCTCACAGTCTTCTATTATTACGTCTTCTTCGTCCATGTCTGCTTGGGATGAAAAGGGCCGAGGCTGGCTGGCAGGCAGTTCACTCCCACTGTTCTGACTCGAAGAAAGAGTCCAGGTCTCCGGCTCAAGGGTGTGCAGGGGTTCGCCCAGAGCTTCCTCGGCAGGCTGGCCTCCATTCCGCCGGGCTTCATCTCCACTGTCAGGGTCTAGCATTCCAAGCTCCCTGTCAGTCAGGGCTTCCATTTTCAACCTGTCAGAGCACAGACATTAGTAAGAAAGAAAGCTGGGGGTTCCTTTAAGTTATACCATTAGTATGAAGCCATCGTCTCTAATCTTTCATTTACCTTCACTGTGCTGTTTAGTTTTACTATAGAAACAAAACTACAAACTAAATGACACAACCTGTAATCCCACGCTTTGGGAGGCCGAGGTGAGTGAATTGCCTGAGCCCGCGGATTCGAGACCCGCCTGGGCAACTTGGCAAGACCTCATCTCCACAATAAATCAAAAAATTAG
>NW_007245965.1:33401-66746 GCF_000164805.1 Carlito syrichta
GGCTGCGGTGGCCGGGAGCGGCCACTGCACTCCAGTCTGGGCAACAGAGTGAGACTCAAAAAACAAAACAAAACAAAACAAAACCCCAAAACAAAAAAATAACCTGGCAGATGTATTCCTGCAAGCTAAAGAGGAAAAGCCTCAAAAAGGTGTGTAGTTATTGATCCAACAACTTCATTTCTAGAAGTTCATCCTAAGTAAACAGTATTTGATGTACATGATGGTTTATCTACAAGGCTAAGATAGAAGTTGTAAAGAAGCTAAATGCACACAAATAAGGTGTAGGTTGAATTACAGGAAATTATGCAGCTACTGAATATTCATATTTAATAAACACTAAATGTTATCAATACGAATCAAGGATCATTTTAAATACGGTCAACATAACTGAAAGAGAATAGCAACAGTCATTGTGACATGTAGCACTGACAAATTCTGCCTCCCAAGTCAGATCAAGTAATCGAATCAATAATAAAATAGTGAAGACTCTATTTATTTAATTATATCTTAGGAGAAAAAATTAATAGGAGATACTTGCCTGTCCTTTATTTTGATGTCATAATCTTGGGAGGAAAAGGAGCTATCAAAGACAGCTGATCCTGCTTTGACTCAGAGGGATGTGAGGAGGGGAATCCAAGTTTATAAAAGGTCTAAGCCCTAATAGCATCCCAGTGGGATGATACTTCAACATTTTTCCATCACTGTATTTCTGTGATAGGAAAGATGGGCTCCACAGAGCTAAACCATATCCTGAAAAAGCCATTAACACTACAAAGGGCCCTAATGAATCTTATGAGGGTAGAGGGGAAAAACCCATACCACAAGGGTTTCCCATTTGGGACCAGGAATAGGAGAAAAAGTAGGAAGGGTAACAGATGCCATCTCTACCATTAACTTTTAGTGTCCATGCAGTCAGTAAGCAAGCCTTTTAAAAATCTTAAAAAAATTCCTGAGTGCTTAATTCAATCTTACAAATAAGCTGAGCCAAACTGAAACATAGCCTTTGTGTTAATTACTGATATTGGCCCAGAAGTTATTTTCCGATAAAATGGACAGTATCTCTCTAGTTTTTGGCTTGTCTGAATTTTCTAAAATAAGAAAACATAAAGGACATTGTTACTTTTTGAGGCAGCTTCTGGTCATCGCAGGACTTCAAGCATTGGTTAAGAACATCTTTTGGCAGGAAAACTGAAAAGGGGTTTCTAGATTTGCAGGATTTCTTCAACTAGAGGAATTTAAAGAGTCCTTTGTGATTCCATGAATCTATTTAGTCTGGTATATTCCACTGAGAGTGGGTGAAAATATGCTACTGTATTTAATAAAAGAGTTTACAATACAATTACTTGGTTTTTAATCACTAGGTACAATGTCTTCCTCAGACTTTACAGATAACATTTATTTGTTTATTTATTTTTTGAGTTGGAGTCTCACTATCACCCAGACTGGAGTGCTGGCACGCTCCTGGCCACCACAGCCTCGACCTGCTGGGCTCCGGCGATCCTTCCGCCTTAGCCTTCCAAGTAGCTGGAACTACAGGCACGTGCTACCATGCCCAGCTAATTTTTTGATTTATTGTAGAGATGAGGTCTCGCCAAGTTGCCCAGGCGGGTCTCAAACCCGTGGGGTCAGGCAATCCACTCACCTCAGCCTCCCAAAGTGCGGGATTACAGGCTGAGCCACCGAGCCCGGCAACATTTATTGATTTATATTGAATACAGTCAATGGACACTTCAATTACAGCTCTTTGGAAATTGAGATGATCAGCTTACCTTCCAAACTGTCGCTTCAGAGGGAGTCTTCCAATATCTTGGATAAAAGAAATCTGAGCTGAAAACAGATTTTTAAAAAGTTGTAAACGATTTTCCAAAGAAAATATACACATGGTCATTAAGCATACGAAATGCATATCCAAGCCACAGTGAGATAATGCTTCACATCTATTATGATGATTGTTATCCAAAAAACAGAAAATAAATATTGGTAAGGATGTGAAGAAATTGAAACCTTTGTGCATTGCTGGTAAGAATAAAATGGGCTAGCTGTTGTGGAAAACAGTATGGTGGGTCCCCCAAAAATTAAAAAGAGAATTCTTATATGATTCAACAATTCCACTTCTGGATGTATACCCAAAAGAACTGAAAGCAAGGTCTCAATGAGATATTTCTATACCTTTGTTCACAGCAACATTATTCACAATAATCAAGAAGTGGAAGCCCAAGGGTCCATCAAAAGATGGATAGATAACCAAAATGTGGTATATACATACAATAGAGTATTTTTCAGCTTTTAAAAAGGAAGGTCGGCTGGGTGTGGTGGCTCATGCTTGTAATCCTAGCACTTTGGGAAGTACAGGCGAGAGGACTGCCTGAGCCCACAGATTAGATACCAGCCTGGGCAACTTGGTGAGACCTTCTCTCTACAATAAATCAAAAAAATTAGCCGGGCGTGGTGGCGCATGCCTGTGGTTCCAATTACTTGGAAGGCTGAAGCAGAAGAATTGCCTGAGCCCAGCAGGTTGAGGCTCTGCAGTGGTCATGAGCAGTGTGGCACTGTACTCCAGTCTGGGTGAAAGAGTGAGACATCAACTCAAAAAAAAAAAAAAAAAAAAAAAAGGAAGGTCATGCTGACACATGCTACTACAAGGGTTAACCTTGATGCCATTATTCTAAGTGAAATAAGCCAGTAACAAAAGGACAAATTTGTATGATACTGCTTTATGAAGTATCTAGAGTAGTCAAATTCATAATGAAAAAAATAGAATGGTGATTGCCAGGGAAATGAGGAGTTACTGTAACTGGTTATAGAGTTTCAGTTTTGCAAGACAAAAAAGTTCTGAAAACTGGTTGCAGAGCAAGGTGAATATACTTAAAACTACTGCACTGCAGACTTAAACATGGTTAAGATGATAAATTTTGTTATATTTCACCACAATTAAAAAATTAAAAAGTTCGCGACCCACCTAGGCGACTTGGTGAGACCTCATCTCTACAATAAATCAAAAAAATTAGCCAGGTGTGGTAGCACGCGCCTGTAGTTCCAGCTACTTGGAAGGCTGAGGCGGAAGGATCCCCGGAGCCCAGCAGGTCGAGGCTGCGGTGGCTGAGAGCGGCCACTGCACTCCAGTCTGGGCGACAGAGTGAGATTCCAACTCAAAAAAAAAATAAAAAGAAAAGAATGACACAGTAGACTTACTGAATGACAGTATAAGCTCTTGTGTACCCACTCCTTGGTGAGATAAACAAAACTGGTAAAAACTATGAAAATAAAAATCAATCATTTAAGGTCTCTGAAAATTGTTCTAAAGGAATATAAATAGCAAGTGAAACATTCATTCAGGAAACTCTGACAGGGAGAATCTGAGGCATCTAAGCAACTATCTCCTCCCTCCTCTTTCCCACTCCTGATGGAAACCTCATTCCAGGTGGGTGCAGCCAAGCACAAAGGGCTCCCTCCTGCTGAATGCGCCATGTTCAGGGCTTCCTTTCTCCGCCCAGCCCCAAGTCAGAGGTTAAGAAGTTCTATCCCAGAGACATGACTCCCTCTCCTCACTACAATCTCCTTCACTCTAGCTTCTTAGTACAGCAGAGGGTCCACAGTGGAAGAGGCAGGACACAGTGATCAGAGGCTACCTCTGCAAACTGTGGCTCAATGATTCTGCCCAGAGAAGAGGCAGTACATAGGAAAAGAGAGCGCCGAAGCTTTCCCCAAAAGAACTGACTCTATTTGAAACACAGAATGGGGAAGCTCAAGCCTAAAGTCACCCATGATACGAGCTCCTCCTAATTAAAAACAAGCTAAACAGAAACCAGCCAGTTCACAGGATATAACCAGGGAAAGAGACAACTAAAAGCTCTCCTGGATTAAGAACCTTGGATTAAGCTCAGAGACCGACTTTCTCAAAGCCTACATTTGCCCAAAAGCAATTGGATCAGACAGTGGGGAAAGTTTTGCCCCACAGAAATGTTGTAAATAACAGTAAAACCAGTCAGTAATTAGTGGAGCCTAGCAGGTAAGTGAGCCTAACAGATGAGGCAGAGAGAGCTATACAGGGAGACCAGGGAAAGAGACAGAGAGCCCTGCTAAAAACACCATCATCCCAAGGTAATGAGGGCATGCCCAAGGCTGAGTTCTCCGAGAAGAAACAAAGGCTTCATACTTCAAGAGAAGACAGGCTTCATTAAACTAGTTTAGCCAAATCACTAAAAAAAAAACAAATAAACAAACATGACAGTAAGAACAAGCTCCAGAGGAGGAGAATCAGTGTCTAGAGTTGCTACAATATATTCCCTAAATGTCTAGCTTAAAAAAAAAAATATGAGACATGAAGAAACAGGAAAGTATGGCCCATTCACAGGGAAGAAGTGGGCAAAAGAACCTGCCTTTGAGAGGGCCCAGACATTAAAGCGGACATAAAAAGACTTCAAATAAGCTATTAGAAATATTTTCAAAGTACAAAAGGAAACCACGCTTAATTTAGTAAAGAGAACTATATGACAATGTCTTATCAGAAAGAGAATGACAAAAACTATAAAAGAACCAAATGAAATTCTGGAGAGAGGACAAGGTTGGGTGAGGTGGCTCACATCTGTAATCCCAGCACTTCAGGAGACCAAGGTGAGAGGAGTGCTTGAACCCAAGGGTTTGAGGCTAGCTTGGGCAATAGAACCTTGTGTCTCTACAAAAAATAAAATTAGCTGGGCGTGCCTGTGGTCCCAGCTACTTGGGAAGCTGAGAGGGTAGATGGCTTGAGCCCAGAAGGCTGAGGCTGTAGTAAACAGTGACTGTGCCACTGCACTCCAGCCTGGATGGCAGCAAAAACCAAACAAAAGTACAATAACCCAAATGAAAACTCACAAAAGGGGGCCTCAATGGTAGATATGAACCGGCAGAAGAATCAGTGAACCTGGACATAAAATGATCGAGATTATGCAATCAAAAAACACAGTGCTGGGTATGGAGCCCAAGCCTGTAACCCTAGCATTTTAGAGGGTGAGATGACAGGATTACTTGAGCCCAGGAGTTCATGCCCAGCCTGCGCAACATAGCAAGACCCTGTCTCTACAAAAAATTTAAAACATTAGCCAGGCATGATGGTGTGCACCTGTAGTCAAAGCTACTCAAGAGACTGAGGTGGGAGGACTGCTCGTCCCCAAGAATGGACGGTTGCAGTGAGCTATGATCATGCCATTGCACCCTAGCCTGAGTGATTGAGCAAGTCCCCTATCTCTAAAAAGTTTAAAAATATAGGCCAACCGTGGTGGCTCAAGCCTGTAATACTAACACTTTGGGAGCCTGGACCAAGAGAATTGTCTGAGTCCAGGGGTTCGAGACCAGCCTGGGCAACTTGGCAAGACCTTGTCTCTATAATAAATAAAAAAATTAGCCGGGCGTGGTAATGCATGCCTGTAGTTCCAGCTACTTGGGAGGGTGAGGTAGAAGGATCGCCTGGGCCCAGCAGGTCGAGCCTGCGGTGGCCGCTGCACTCCAGCCTGGGTGACAGTGAGACTCCAACTCAAAAAAAAAAAAAAAAAAAAGGGAACAATGGGAATCCTAGTGAAGGGTATATAGGAATTCTTTTGTAATATTCTTGCATTTTTTCTCTAAGTTTGAAATAATTCCAAAATAAAATTTTAAAAAGAAGAAACTAGTATACTCATAAAATAAACTGGCAAGGATAGGGAAATCTATGAATTCTGACACATATAGTAATCACATCCACTGCCCAAAAGTAATCCCACTTTTGCCTATGAATGAAAAACATTTTTTAAAACTTTAAATATCAATACTCGAGCCATAAGATGAAGCTCTTTACTGTATAAAATAGATATTTATGGCTAGGCTTGGTGGCTCAGCCTGTAATCCCGCGCTTTGGGAGGCCGAGGCGAGTGAACTGCCTGAGCCTGTGGGTTCGAGACCCGTCTGGGCAACTTGGCGAGAACTCATCTCTACAATAAATCAAAAAAATAAGCCGGGCATGGTAGCGTGCGCCTCTAGTTCTGGCTACTTGGAAGGCTGAGGCAGAAGGATCGCCGGAGCCCAGCATGTCGAGGCTGCGGTGGCCGGGAGCGTGCCACTGCATTCCAGCCTGGGTGACGGAGTGAGACTCTGATTCAAAAAAATAAAATAAAAAAAACAGACATTTACTCTTTAATCCTTCTGATAGGGCAAACTCTGTCTTTAAAATTACCAAGACGCAGCCGGGCTCGGTGGCTCAGCCTGTAATCCCGCGCCTTTGGGAGTCTGAGGTGAGTGGATTGCCTGAGTCCTCGGGTTCGAGACCCACCTGGGAAGCGAGACCTCATCTCTACAATAAATCAAAAACTCAGTCGGGCGTGGTAGCGCATGCCTATAATTCTGGCTACTTGGAAGGCTGAGGCGGAAGGATCGCCGGAGCCCAGCAGGTCAAGGCTGTGGTGGCCGGGAGCGGCCACTGCACTCCAGTCTGGGCGACAGAGTGAGACTCCAACTCAAAAAAAAAAAAAAAAATTACTAAGACGCTGAGCCCACGGGTTCGAGACCCGCCTGGGCAGCAAGACCTCATCTCTACAATAAATAAAAAATCAGCCGGGCGTGGTAGTGCATGCCTGTAATTCCGGCTACTCGGAAGGCTGAGGTGGAAGGATCGCCAGAGCCCAGTGGGTCGAGGCTGTGGTGGCCGGGAGCAGCCACTGTACTCCAGTCTGGGCGACGGAGTGAGATTCCAACTCAAAAAAAAAAATTACCAAGACGTTTTGGTGAGCTATGTGGTAGACTACTAGTATATATTTTATATATATACAAATGAACATTATATATTATATATATATATATATTTTTTTGAGTTGTCCCTCGAGCTGGAGTGCAGTGGCACACTCACGACCACCACAGCCTAGAAGTGCTGGGCTCAGGTGATCCTTCTGCCTTAGCCTTCCAAGTAACGGAAACCATAGGCACACGCCACCATGCATAGTTAATTTTTTCAATTTATTATAGAGATGAGGTCTCACTAAGTTGCTGAGACTGGTCTCGGACCCCTGGGCACAGGTAATCCTCTCACCTCTGCCTCCCAAAGTGTTGGGATTACAGGCGTGAGCCACTGCACCCAGCAGATTACTCATATTTTTAATATTACAAAAATGTTCTGTTCTACCTAAAAGATCAGCACCATAGACATGTGACTATTAATGAGATGTGGCCCTTAAAATACACACTAAAAAAAGAGAAACTGATGGTAAAATTGGTACTGTTCATAAGAAGGCAAATCTCAGAAGACAAAAAACTTATGCAAGTGTGTACTACCACAGGAATACTAATGCTTGTAGCATTATTTATAATTTTAAAACTTGGAAATACAAAGTAAATATACTAATTTTTTTTTTTGAGTCAGAGTCTCACTCTGTTGCCCAGGCTGGAGTGCAGTGGCACGCGCATGGCCACCACAGCCTCGACTTGCTGGGCTCAGGTGATCTTTCCACCTCAGCCTTCCTAGTAGCTGGAACTACAAGCATGTGCCAACACGCCTGGCTAATTTTTTGATTTATTGTAGAGATGAGGTCTCGCCAAGTTGCCCAGGTTGGTCTCGAACCCATGGGCTCAGGCAATTCTCTCACTTCTGCTTCCCAAAGTACTGGGATAACAGGTGTGAGCCACCTTGCCTGGCTAGTAAATACACTATTAATGGACAGTATTTTGTAATAGTTAGATTTGAAGATACATTGGCAGTGCTGCTTTGACATTAATTATAAAATACAAAAACATGTCTATTGAAAGTGACATACACAAATTAAGGCTTGCCTCATTCTGTCTCATTTCTTTATTCTCACAAAAGAAAGTGTGGAAGAATTTACATTCTGCCAAAAGCAACCTGTGGTTGTAGGGGAGGTACTTTTTTTTTTTTTTTTTTTGAGTTGGAGTCTCACTCTGTTGCCCAAGACTGGAGTGCAGTCGCCGCTCCCGGCCACCGCAGCCTCGACCTGCTGGGCTCCAGCGATTCTTCTGCCTCAGCCTTCCAAGTAGCTGGAAACACAGGCATGCGCTACCACGCCCGGCTATTTTTTTTATTTATTGTAGAGATGAGGTCTCGCCAAGTTGCCCAGGCAGGTCTCGAACCCGTGGGTTCAGGCAATCCACTCACCTCAGCCTCCCAAAGGCGCGGGATTACAGGCTGAGCCACCGAGCCTGGCTTGGGAGGTACTTTCAATTTTTACTTTATATATTTCTATATTGTTTGATGCTTTTTTTTTTTTTTTTTTTGAGTTGGAGTCTCACTCTGTCGCCCAGACTGGAGTGCAGTGGCTGCTCCCGGCCACCGCAACCTCGACCTGCTGGTCTCCGGCGATCCTTCCGCCTCAGCCTTCCAAGGAGCCGGAGTTACAGGCATGCGCTACCATTACTGGCTGATTTTTTGATTTATTGTAGAGATGAGGTCTCACTGCCCAGGCGGGTCTCAAACCCGCGGGCTCAGGCAATCCACTCACCTCAGCCTCCCAAAGGCGCGGGATTACAGGCTGAGCCACCGAGCCCGGCTGTTTGATGCTTTTTTAAAAGAATGTATTAATTCTGGGTCAAAAAATAAAAGAGAAAGAATGTATCCAACTGTATCTAACAATAAGTCGCCTCACAAAAAGACATCACTACATAACACTATTTTTTTGTGGAAGAGAAAACCCCGTGTTATTACCTTGATTTCTCATTGGAACAGGTAGCAGAGCCAGGTAGGGCACGAGCTGAGTTTGGAGGCATAAAGCTGGTAGGCAGAAGTCAGAAAACAGTGCTTTTGCGGTCAAGCAGTTTTCTCGATACTGTATATAAAAAAAAGGAAACATAAAATTAAAAATATAGTTATGTGTTTCTAGACAAACTACAGTTATTACATCACAAAGTGTGTGGATTTATATACCACAAATATACTTTTTTTTTAGTTGGAGTCTCATTCTGTCATTCAGGCTGGAGTGCAGTGGCATGTTCACGGCCACTGCAGCCTCAACCTGCTGGACTCACGTGATCCTTCCGCCTCAGCCCTCCAAGTAGCTGGAACTACAGGTGTGCACTAACACGCCCAGCTAATTTTTTGATTTATCATAGAGACAAGATCTCACAAAGTTGCCCAGGCTAGTTTCAAAGCCCTGGGCTCAGGGAATCCTCTTGCCTTGGCCTCCCAAAGTGCTGGGATTACAGGCTTGAGCCACCACACCCAGTCCAGAAATATACTTTTAAGAGCTTATCTACTCAATTATTTTATATTTGACATAAAAAGAAGAATTTTTTAAAGAGAATGTATGAGAACAAACTTAAAAATCAGGCCAGGTGCAGTGGCTCATACCTGTCATTCTAGCATTTTGGAAAGCTGAGGAAGAAGGATGGTTTGAGCCCAGGAGTTCGAAACCCGCCTGGGTAACATAGTGAGCCCATGTCTCTATTTTTAACAATAAAAATAAAAAAATAAGAAAAATGAAAGGAATTGTTTATGGACACATACATATCCCAAATTATATGAAAATACTTTTTCTCAATGAAATAATTTCTTCAGTCAACACAATGTTAGGCTGATGAAGAAAGAACAATTCCTACCTTCAAGGAGCTTACAGTCTTAAATAATTCATAAGTAGCTATAATACAAAATTAATATATGTGCTATAAATGACACAGCAAATCAATAAGGGATATAAACTACTTAGAAGTCAGAAGAAATCTGTTGAAAAATATTTCCTAGGTAATAAATTACAGGGCCATATTTAGCCATCTGATTTGAGAACTAGAAGACATCTCAGAGGATCCAGTCCCTGGGTTACAAATTAAGATGAGTACAGCTGTCAGGCAGGCAATGTAATAAGTGAATGGCTGGGAACAGTGGTGCCTACTACTGTCATATCAATGGGACAGACGCTACTTGGCTTGTACTGGTCAATGCCATGTAGAAATATAAACCAGTGTTGCCGCACTTTCCTTTTTTTCCTCAGGAAATTTCAGAAATTCTGAAGCTAGAAACTCCTATCTAAGTTTTAATTATTATACTAATTCATCAAAATGGGCAATGAATTTAAAAAAATCTGTTGTGTATGTTGTATTCAACTTATAGTCCACCCATTTGTGGCCTCTGAATCATTCAACCCTCTACGTTTATAGCTGTGGAAACTAAGAGCACATTAGTGAGACGACCTGTCCAGGTGGTTAAAGGCAAAGCCAAGATTTCTTTTCTTTTCCTTTTTCATTTTATTTATTTAAATTGACAAATAAACATTATATGTATATTTATAGAACATGATGTTTTTTGTTTTTGTTTTTTGAGTCGGGGTGTCACTCTTTTGCCCAGGTTGGAGTGCAGTGGTGCAATCACAGCTTATTGCAGCCTCAACCTCCTGGGCTCAGTGATCCTCCCACCTCAGTCTTCTGAGTAGCTGGGACTACAGGTGCACACCACTGCATACGGCTATTTCTTTACATTTTATAGAGGCAAAGTCTCTCTATGTTGCCCAGACTGGTCTCAAACTCCTGGGCTCAAGCGATCCTCCTGCCTTGGCCTCCCAATGTGCTATGATTTACAGGCATGAGCCACGACTGGCCCCAAACATGGTGTTTAAAATATGTATGCGTGGTGGAATAAATTGAACCAACATATGCATTACCTCACACACACAGCATTTTTCTGTGGTGAGAACACTTAAAATCTGCTGTCTTGGTGATTTTCAAGTATATAATACATTGTTACTAACTACAGTCATCATGCTTTATAATAGATCTCTTGACCTTGAACTTACTCCTCTTGACTATCTGAAATTTTACATTCTAGGGTGTATTTTTTAAATTAGTTTTCTCAGGTTGAACCAGGGCTTATTTTTAGATGAAACTAAAACACAACTATACTAGGTTCCAATAAAAGTCAACAAATAAATGAAACAGGTATATGCTTTCAAATTTTGAGGGTTTTTCCTTAAAAAATTGAACAAGCATTCAAGAAGAGAACCTTTTTAATGTTTTATGTTTTATCATAATTCTCAGAAAATTGTGGGTCTTAGCCAAATATTTTATTACAAATAAAACATAATTTAAAAAATATTTTTAAAAGACAGCTTAGAGATATAATTCACATACACAAAAGGTCACCTATTGAAAGTGTACAATTCTTTTTTTCACCTTTTTATTTATTATAAACCACTGGGGTTTGTGCAAGGGTCGAAAACTTGATCCTCCTCCTTGGCAATGAGCAAATCCCCGGGCTTTGTTGGAATGTATCACACCTCTTGTAGCTACAGATGTACTATATTCCCTGAGTAAAGAGCGTGTCTAACAAATGAGACAAGAAGGGAAATAAAGAAAATAAGAGATTTAGAAAACAGTATTTTTGGTATGACTGATACATGCAAAAGAACTTTAACCACAGTTAGTTTCTATGTGCTCACTTTTTTCAACTTCACTACAGCCTTAAAAAGAACAGTGCTAAACTTATTTAGAACAAATTAAACTGAGACATAATCAAATGCAATGTGTAAACCCTGACTGGATCTTGGATGGGGTGGGGGAACAACTTTAAATACTTTCTGAGCCCGTAATCCCAGCACTTTGGGAGGTGGAGGAGAGAGGACTACCCAAGTCCACAGGTTCGAGACCCATCTTGGGCAACTTGGCAAGATCTCGTCTCTACAATAAATAAAAAAATTAGCCAGGCATCGTGGCACACGCCTGTAGTTCCAGCTACTTGGAAGTTTGAGGTGGAAGGATCGCCGGAGCCCAGCAGGTCGAGGCTGCGGTGGCCGTGAGCGTGCCACAGCACTCCAGCGTGAGTGACAGAGTGAAACTCCAACTCAAAAATAAATAAATACGCTTTTTATTGAGGCAAATAGGGAAAACCGAACAGGGATAATATTTTACTAAATTAACACTAACTTTTTTAGGTATGATAAGGTTATTGTGGTTGTAATAGAACAATATCCTTAAGCATTAAGTGTCACGATGTTTGCAGTTACTTTCCAACTACCCAACCAAAAACAAGCGTGCGAATACAGAGAGACTAAGCAAATGTGGCGAAATGTGAAAAACTGGAGAAAAGGTAAAGGTATACAAGTACTACTTTTTTTTTTTTGGAGACAGGGTCTTGTTGTCTGTCACCCAGGTAGGAGTACAGTGACTCAATCATAGCTCAATAGAACCTCAAACTTCCAGGCTCAAGCAATTTACCCACCTCAGCCTTAAGAATAGCTAAGATTAGCTGGGCTCGGTGGCTCAGCCTGTAATCCCGCGCCTTTGGGAGGCTGAGGTGAGTGGATTGCCTGAGCCCGCGGGTTCGAGACCCGCCTGGGCAGCGAGACCTCATCTCTACAATAAATCCAAAAAAAAAATCAGCCGAGCGTGGTAGCACATGCCTGTAATTCCGGCTACTGGGAAGGCTGAGGCAGAAGGATCGCCGGAGCCCAGCAGGTCAAGGCTGCGGTGGCCGGGAGCGGCCACTGCACTCCAGTCTGGGTGAGAGTGAGCCGCCCAAAAAAAAAAAAAAAAAAAAAAGAGTAGCTAAGACTACCATGCCCGGTTATTTTTTGTATTTTTTTTGTAGAGGCAGGGATCTCACTATCTTGCCCAGGTTGGTCTCACATTCCTGGCCTCAAGCAATCCTCTCACCTCAATCTCCCAAAGTGCTGGAATTATAGGAATGAGCCATTGTGTCTGGCTCACTTTATAATTCTTTTTTTGGCAGGGGGGAAGAGTCTCAGTCACTCAGGCTGGAGTACAGTGGCATGCTCACAGCTACCGCTGCCCCGACCTGCTAGGTTCAGGCAATCCCTCCGCCTCAGCTTTCCAAGTAGTTGGAACTATATGCTCAGCCATCAAATCTGGCTAACTTTCTGATTTATTGATTTATGGTCTTGCCAAGTTGTCCAAGCTGGTCTCAAACCCCTGTGCCCTGGCAGTTCTCTTGCCTCCACCTCTCAAAGTGCGTGGATTAGGCACCATGCCCAGACTGCATTATTCTTTTTTAAATTTTTTGAGCAGGAGTCTCACTCTGTCTCCCAGATTGGAGTGCAGTGGCATGGCTCATGGCCACCACAGCCTCAACCTGCCGGGCTCAAGTGATCCTTCCGCTTCAGTCTTCCAAGTAGCTGGAACCACAGGTGCATGCCACCATGCCCAGCTAATTTTTTGATTTACTGTAGAGACAGGCCTCGCCAACTTGCCCAGGCTGGTCTCGAACTCCTGAACTCGGGCAATCCTCTCACCTCAGCCTCCCAAAGTGCTGGGATTACAAGCATGAGTAATGGGTATGGGTACACTGTACCCAGATGCATTATTCTTTTAACTTATTTACAGCTTGAAAAACTCAAAATAAAAAGCAATTATTTTTTAAAATTAAGCAAATGAAACTCTATAACAATTTTTTTGTATCTTTCCTAATTTTAGTTATTACAATTTTTGTATCTTTCCTAATTTTAGCTATTTCATATTTATAACATGGAAAAATATATATATATTTTTTGATTTATTGTAGAGATGAGGTCTCGCCAAGTTGCCCAGGCAGGTCTCGAACTCGTGGGCTCAGGCAATCCACTCACCTCAGCCTCCCAAGACGCGGGATGCCAGGCTGAGCCACCAAGCCCGGCTGAACAGGGTTGTTTAATATGATGTCCCACAATGATGGAAATGTCTTATCATCTGGGTTTTCAATAAGGTGGCTGTCAGTCACACACAGTGATCAAGTACTGGAGAGGTGGCTAGTGTGACTGAGGAACTGCATTTCTAATTATTAAGATTTAATTTAAGTTTAAATGACCACATGTGGTTATTGGCTGAGGTGCTGGTCAGGGCAGTGTTAAAATGTTAGAAAAAGTGGAACTGATAGTAGTTGAGATCTGCCTGGGGAGGGGGGGGACACACACACCTCATCCAAAAGGGAACGTGCACAATGAATGCTTGTATACCTAACCCTGAATTGTACCCCACAATTAAAACAAAAAGATGTCAGAAAAAAATACAAATTTTATAGTAAATAATTCAACTATGTATAAAAAGGTTTTTTAACTAGCAGAAAGTACTGCAAGATGTACAGCTGCTTCCTTTGTATCCACTTTTCTTTCTTTCTTTTTTTTTGAGTCGGAGTCTCACTCTGTCGCCCAGACTGGAGTGCAGTGGCCGCTCCCGGCCACCGCAGCCTTGACCTGCTGGGCTCCGGCGATCCTTCCATCTCAGCCTTCCGAGCAGCCGGAACTACAGGTGCGCGCTACCACACCTGGCTGATTTTTTGATTTATTGTAGAGATGAGATCTCGCTGCCCAGGCGGGACTCGAACCCGCAGGCTCAGGCAATCCACTCACCTCAGCCTCCCAAAGGTGCAGGATTACAGGCTGAGCCACCGAGCCCGGCTTCCACTTTTCAATGGTTGTCAAATTTTGAGTATATATTAATATTAAAATCAGAAAAAAAGCTGGGCATGGTGGCTTACACCTGTAATCCCAGCTACTCAGGCGGCTGAGATGGGAAGATGACATGAGCCCAAGAATCCAAGACCAGCCTGGGTAACATAGCAATAGTGAGACTCCATCATACACACACAAATTATATATATATATTTATTTTAGAAAAAAATAGTGCTTTATTATTACCAAAAAATCAGATTAACTACAGCTTCATACAAACACTGGGTGGGATGGATGAATTTGCTTAAGCACAGTTATAATGAAAAGTCACATAAAATGTCATACAATGAGAAGTAAAAGTAAACTTTCTTATTCTGAGGAAATACTCATAAACAAAAATATTTAAGTCAAATGGTCTTACATTCCAGTCACCACTGAGGATATCTGCAAAACTTAGAAATTCACTGGCTCTCACAAGATCATCTACTTCCATGAAGAAATCTACGTAGTTTTGGTGAAGATATAAATTAAATAACTCTCCTGGCATGTGTGACATTTCTACTACTTCCTATAAAAAGAAGCATACATACATACATCTGGTAAAAATGCAGTGGTTAGATACATATGCACACAAATACTATATCCTTTGTAAACAGTACTAACTTGTCACTGAAGATCTTACCTCAGGTTGAACAAGTAATGTATCCCGTTCATACTCTAACAAATGAGGGGGCAACCGAGGTGAGTCTAATTCTGTTAAAGATGCTCCTACAAAAATTTTATGAAATTATTAAAGATAAAACTTTTTGAACATTTTAGACAAAATACTAAGCAAGCTGTTAAAAATAAAAAACAAAAATAGCCAAAAAACTGGAAGCAAGCACCTATTTTATCAATACTAGCGAGAACAAAATTTAGAATTCTGATGCCCAGGGAGTGACTTTTCTAGACTTAAAGTGTCCCATTTCACCTTTTCCAGTTCTGAGTTGCTTTCTTTGATTCTCATCTCTACAGAGGTCTTTACTCTTTTATTTACTATGTAGGAAGATGCTGTCTTCTACATGAGTGAATAAGAACCTCAGTCCCTAATGCAAGAGATTACGAATGATGTTGGGAAAGAAAATAAAGGGTAGAGGGAAAAGCATCAGGTGGGAATAGTCACTGAGGTTCAGAGGTAAGAGGATCGAGGGACAGGAGTGTCTACATTGCCACCTAAGTGATGCCCATTTCATTTTCAAGTGGTGTAAGGGTTTCCACTTAGAAATCCCATTTTCTTTCCTTCAGAATCATCAGGTGAAATACAAGAATTTGCAATTGACAGAAGGGTTCAATCTGGGAAATTACAGATGGGCAACAGGATTGGAGGAGCTGACAGGGAGCAGGCATCAAAGCAGAGGGCAAAGAACTTCGGTGGGTCAGGAGACAGCAAGCTAGTGAAGAAGACAGAGGAACGGAGGCGTCAAAGAAACCTTAAGCTGGCTGGCAATTTGCTTAGGTCCTGATAGTGGGAGCCCTTGCTGAGAGGGCTTTGGGCTACCAGCAATTGTCACTAAAAGTCCAGATGAAATGCTGTCTCACTTTCCACAAACTATCACTTCAGAGATTTATAGACACAGATATGGCCTAGTGAAGTTTGTTTTACCTTCACTCCTGCTCATAGTCAGAACATACTACGTCTAAATACATTTCCCTACTTTGTTTTAGGCCTTGGCAAACAATATCTGACCTAGCCCTAGCTCTTTCTTGAAAGAGAACCAAATACATGATGACATTTTTTTAAGAGGTGATATTTTATTTCCATTCTAAGACTATGTAATAGCCAAAAGATTAAACAAGTATATAAAATTTCTTACTTTTACAATATAGGATTTTTCCCAAAGCTCTGAAGAGAAACAGAGAGACATCTTTGCCGCCAATTGCTTGGACCTCTTGATTTTCAAAAACCGTATCAGGTTTTTTTCTTCGTTTTGATTTTGACAGCACTGCATCTGATTTTAACAACACTCCTTTTTTCCTTGGCCATAAATTGTTTTCTCCTAAACAACGTACACCCAAGTGACAATGTTTAAAATGAAAATACAAAAATTTAAACCCAAAATTAAAAAAAAATATATATATAATTCTAATAAACAGCAACTATAAAATATGTAAACTGAGTCAGCGTCCTTCTTAGGTTACTAATTAAAATGGAATAAAATACTGTTTGAAAATATATGAGGATACAGATTTCATATTTTCATATATACAACGACACACTCCAATACAGGTTGACATTCCTAATCCAAAATGCTCCAAGCTCTGAAACTTTTTGAATACCAACATGATGCTCAAATGAAATGCTCCCTAGAATATTTTGGAGTTTGGATTTTTGGACTAGGGATGCTACACTGGTATAATGCAAATATAACAAAATTTTAAAAAAACTGAAATCTGAAACGCTTTTGTTCTCAAGCATTTCAGATAAGGGATATTCAACCTGTACAGTCATATCACCTTGGTTTCTCATGGTGCTAAGTGCAAGGTACTGTGTTGGCGCATGGTACACACTAATTTAATCCGTGTAACAACCCTATGAGGAAGAATTATTACTGCACAATTAATGAAATGAGATATAAAGAGGTTAAGTAATTGGCTCAAGGTCATCAGCGAGTTGACTCCAGGCAGTCTGGTCCTGCAATTTGAGTTTAGCAACTATGCCCTATTACCTCTCTACTGATGTCAGGAGTCCCCAGTTTATGAATATACCTGTGTTCAAATTCTATTTCTAAGTCTTCGGTTGAAACTCAGAATGCATGACTTAAGAGCAGTCACAAACAGCAGAAAGAACACAGGATCTGGGTTTGAATTACAGTATTGTCTACCTCATTAGGTGATCTGATAATTAAATGAAAAAACATACAGTTGCTAATACAGTTCTTGCCTACTCAAAAATTGTGTTATTCCCTTTAAAATTTCTGAAGCCACAGCAGTAATCATGCTATAAATAGTAATTAGAATCCCAACTAGTCTTCTTCAGTCTGTCTAACCCAGAATGCTAGTACTGAACCTAGGCACCACTTATTTACATTATGTTTCCACAGGAATAATCAGAATTCTGGTTTTAGTTGTATTAGGTCACCTATTCTTCAACAGTTACTTTGAAAAACAAAGATGCAAATGAAATAAACAAGTTACACTTGCGGGCAGGAACATTAGAATTTCATATGGATTTTGAGAGCTCCAATGATGGCTTTTCTTTCTTCCTTCCTTTTTTTTTTTTTTGTTTTTGTTTTTGTTTTTGTTGTTTTTGAGTTGGAGTCTCACTCTGTCACCCAGACTGGAGTGCAGTGGCCGCTCCCGGCCACCGCAGCCTTGACCTGCTGGGCTCCGGCGATCCTTTCGCCTCAGCCTTCCGAGTAGCTGGAACTACAGGCATGCGCTACCACACCCGGCTCATTTTTGATTTATTGTAGAGATGAGGTCTCGCCAAGTTGCCCAGGTGGGTCTCGAACCTGCGGGCTCAGGCAATCCACTCACCTCAGCCTACCAAAGGCGCGGGATTACAGGCTGAGCCACCGAGCCCGGCTTTTTTTTTTTTTTTTTTAAGAGTTGGAGTCTCACTCTGTTGCCCAGGCTGGAAGGCAGTGGCACGCTCCTGGCCACTGCAGCCTCAACCTGCCGGGCTCAGGTGATCCTTTCGCCTCAGCCTTCTAAGTAGCTGAAACTATAGGCATGTACCACCAGTTAATTTTTTGGTTATTGTAGAGACAAGGTCTCACCAAGTTGCCCAGGCCGGTCTTAAACCTCTGGACTCAAGCAATCCTCTTACTTCTGCCTTCCAAAATGCCGGGATTACAGATGTAAGCCACCATGCCTGGGGGGTTTCTTTCTTTCTTTCTTTTTTGGAGTCAGAGTTTCACTTTGTCACCCAGGCCAGAGTGCAGTGGCACACTCACAGCCACTGCAGCCTGGACCTACTGGGCTCATGTGATCCTTTTGCCTCAGCCTTCCAAGTAGCTTGAAGTATAGGTGTGTACCACCACGCCCGGCTATTTTTATTTTTTTAATCTACTGTGGAGATGAGTTGCCCAGGCTGGTCTCAAACCCCTGGGCTCAGGCAATTCTCTTGCCTCTGCCTCCCAAGGTGCTGGGATTGCAGGCGTGAGCCACCACGCCCAGCCGTCTTTTATTTCTTTAAGGTCAATTCTTCAGTGTTAAGTATCAAGTACGTAGTTTGCTAAATGCTTTCTGATAAGGACTGTGTAGTAAACCATGATCACTCAAGTAAAAAAGTAACTCTGCAATTAGTGAAGCTATCTTTTTACTACATCATGGTTATTTATACCTTTTACAATAAAGGGAAATAAACTTGTTAAACATATCTCATAAATCATTATAAAATAGATTGAAATGTAAGCCTAGCTCAGCACAATATTATTAAAACTATTAACGGATGGCCGTTTACTGAGCACTTGACACATATCAAGCACTGAAAGAACTCTCCAAGTACCTCACATATCCTTCATAGAACCCTGTGAGACAGGCTTTTACATAAAAGGTGAAAAAATAGAGGCACCAAAAGATACAGTCACTTGCACAGGCCTATACAACTGGTAAGTCACAGAGCCAGGCTTTTCACCTGGGATGTCTCATTCCAAATCAACTTTGGAAGGTTAGCAAACCATGTTTATGAATTAAGTTTCCTCCCAAACAGATATATAGATAAATGAGGGGGGACTAAAAAAAAAGCAAACAGAATTTATTTATAAAAAATTGCCTATTTATTCTTACATATTTAAACTTCAATCACCTTCAAAGTACTCTCCATTTGATGTCGTACACTTATGGAGATGCTTTTTCCACTGCCCAAAACAGGTTTTGAATTCATCAACTTCGATGTCTTTTAGTACTTTTGTCACTTTTTGTTTCACCCCTTCCACATTGAAAAAACATTTTGCTTTGAGGACTTTTTTCATCCAGGGAAACAAAAAAAAGTTGCTCAGGGTAAGATTAGGGGGGTGGGGTATGGGGAGAGGGGTCATATTGTTTTTAGTAAAAAACTACTGAACACTCAGTGCAGTGTGGGCAGGTGCGTTGTCATGGCAGAACCAATCACCTGTTTCCCACCTGAAACGTTTCTTCCACAAATTGTGATGCAACCTTCTCAAAACTTCCAGATGAAAACTTTGGTTGACTGCTTAATCCAGAGGAATAAATTCTGAGTGTACTACAAGGGGCCCGCCCTCCAGATAATTCCAGTTTTTTCTGGGTCCCCCTCATATACCCTAACATATTCATGGTGGGGGTGTGTATGCATGTGTGCATATATAATTTTAAGCCACTGTTTAAAAAAAAAGTGTAGACAGGTATGCATCAAATGTAAATTATGTTTAGTTTAATTTCATAAATAATTAAGAGAAAGTTAGTTACTGATATAATGCCATATGAGTGTATCTTGCATCATTACCTTTTGAAGAAGAAAACTGGAGGCTGTTTATTGCACTTCTGATATCACCAGAACATCCTTGACAGAGCAACTCAAGTGAAGTTTTGTCAGGGACAATAATTTTTCCTCCATTCTAAAATGAGAAAATTAAATTTAAAAGTATTTTCTTAAGAAAAAAAAGACTTCCAATCTATTTTCTAAACTTAATGGAAGTAGATTCTTTGAAATCTAAATACTAGAAAGTCTCCATGTTAAATACCAGCCTATGAAGGGTAAAAACCTTAATAACTTATTACAGGCCAGGCACGGTGGTTCATGCCTATAATCCCAGCACTTTGGGAGGCCATGGTGGGGGGATTGCTTGGGCCCAGGAGTTAGGGACTAGTCTGGACAACATAGCGAAACCTCGTCTCTACAAAAAATTTTAAAATTAGCTGGGTGTGGCGACATGCATCTGTATCCCAGCTACTAGGGAGGCTGACTCAGAAGGATCCCCGGGGCCCAGGAGGTCAAGGCTGTGGTGAGTTGTGTTTGTGCCACAGCACTCCAGTCTGGGTGAAAGAGCAAGAAACTGACTGAAAAATAAAATAAAATAAAAAGCAAATGCACACCTGAGCCCATGGGTTCAAGACCCGCCTGGGCAACTTGGTGAGGCTTCATCTCTACAATAAATCAAAAAATTAGTAGGGTGTGGTGGCACGTGCCTGTAGTTCCAGCTTCTTGGAAGGCTGAGGCAGAAGGGTCACCTGAGCCCAGCAGGTTGAGGCTGTGGTAGCCGTGAGCAGCATGCCACTGTACTCCAGCCAGGATGACAGAGAGAGACTCTGACTCAACAACAACAAAAAATTTAAATGCACAAAAAATGAAATTTATATGAAAATCTCTGTACTAGGGTTTTTAACATATTGATAGTCTGTTGAGTATTAAAAAGTCACAACTGCATCAATTCATTAAACAAAAAAATTTTTTCAGATGCCGTTTTGCTAATATTGTTCAGGCTAGTTTCAAACTCTAGGTTCAAACAGTTCTCCCACTTCAGCCTCTCAAGCAGCTGGAGCTACAAGCATGTCCCACTGCACACAGCTAATTAAAAAACATTTTCTTTTAGAGACAGGGATGAGTGTAGGATCAGGTCTTGTTAAGTTGCCCAGGCTGGTCTCAAACTCCTGGCTTCAAGTGATTTTCCTGCTTTAACCGCTTGAGTAGCTGGGACTACAGGTACACACCATACAAACGGCTATACTTTTATTCATTTTTTTGTAGAGATGAGGTCTCACTATGTAGATCTTATAAAAACTGATTATAATAGAAAAATAGTACTGTAGTACAATTCTTCAATATGTATTTTTGTTGACTTCATTAACCAAAGCTGTTCCAAAGTTCATTATGAAAAAGTTACTGTCCTCTGTTAGTTTTCCCCAATCCCAAATTTGTCATAAGTATTAACATTTTAATAAGTACCTTTCCAGACCACTTTCCGTGTATGTTTATCTATAAATATATGCACTATCTAAGTATATATAGACATACAGAGTTAAATTTTTTTTTTTTGAGTTGGAGTCTCACTCCATCGTCCACGCTGGAGGCCACCGCAACCTCGACCTGCTGGGCTCCGGCAATCCTTCCGCCTCAGCCTTCCAAGTAGCTGATTTTTTGATTTATTGTAGAGATGAGGTCTCGCTGCCCAGGCAAGTCTTGAACCCGCGGGCTCAGGCAATCCACTCACCTCAGCCTCCCAAAGGTGCAGGATTACAGGCTGAGTCGTGATGTTTCTATTAGTACCTTTAAATCTATCTCATTTTTAAAAAATTTTATGAATATACCATAATTTAACTACTATTTTCCCCAAGGAAGGGACATTTACATTGCTTCCCATTTTTCTCCATTATGGACATTTATATGAGATATGTCTTTGCCAACATGTGCGAATGTTTATGTAGTAGTTGAGCAACCTCTCAAATATCTATAACAACAACTAATCCCTTTCCTACTAATTGTATGTGGGAATGCCCATTTGTCCAAACCTTTGGCGATTCTGGTTATCAATCTTTTTTTTTTTTTTTGAGTTAGAGTCTCACTGTATTGCCCAGACTGGAGTGCAGCAGCTGCTCTCGGCCACCGTAGCCTTGACCTGCTGGGCTCCGGCGATCCTTCCGCCTCAGCCTTCTCAGTAGCCGGAATTACAGGCGCGCGCTACCACGCCCGGCTGATTTTTTTATTTATTGTAGAGATGAGGTCTCGCTGCCCAGGCGGGTCTCAAACCCGCGGGCTCAGGCAATCCACTCACCTCAGCCTCCCAAAGGCGCGGGATTACAGGCTGAGCCACTGAGCCCAGCTGGTTATCAATCTTAATCGTTTTGCGATCTGATATGTGGAAAGGAGTACATAGCTTAAATATGAATTTCTCTGATAACTAATAGAGCTGAACATCTTTCATATTTACCAGTCATTTGTATTTATGTACTAGCTTCTGTTCTTGGTCTTTTTTTATTATAGGCATATTTTCATATATTCAGGTGTTAATGCTTTTTATCTATTTTATAAACTGCAAATATTTTTTCTATTACCATGTTTATCTTTTAACTTAATTTATAATACCTTCTGTCATTTCCTTTTTTTTATCTTTTTTTTTTTTGAGGCAAGGTCTCACTCTATTGCCCAAGCTGGAGAAGTGTAGTGGTGCAACCCTGGCTCACTGCAGTCTCAACCTCCTGGGTTCAGGCAATCCTCTCACTTCAACCTCCTGAATACCTGAGACTACAGGCACATACCACCACGCCTGGCTAATTTTTACGTTTTTTTGCAGAGATGAGATCTCACTATGTTGCCTAAGCTGGTCTCAAACTCCTGGGCTCAAGTAACTCTCCTGCCTTCATTTCACAGAGTACTGGGATAACAGGTGTGAGCCACCGAGTCTAGCTCTCTTTCATGTTTTGAAGTACATCTATCAGTTGTTCTTTTAGGTTTCTTTTAGCTTTCAGGTTTCTGTTTCTTGCTTAGGAAGACTTTCCCCCACTCCAAAGTAAGTTTTATTTCCTAATACTCTTCTAATTTTAATATCTATATTTGAACCTCTAATTTACCTGAAAGTTACTTGTGTGCACCATACAAAGATGCAACCTTATGTTTTTCTACCTACATACCCAATTGTTCCGACACTACTTATTGACTATAAAAGTCTACTTTCCTCAGTGATGCAAAATCTCACCTCCAACGGATAGAGAATTCCCATTTACACATACTTATCCATGTCTGTGCCATCTTTCATTTCATTCTTCTGTTTGTCTATTACTGTACCCATACCAGTTGGTATTTCTATAGTTTTATATTATGCACTGATAACCTAGGTAGTACTGTATCATTCATTTACAAAATGTTATTACTCATTCCTGTGAATTTCTCTTCCAGATTAACTTCATTTTTATTACTTTAATTTATTTTTTTTTTTTAGTAGGAGTCTCGCTCTGTCGCCCCGCCTGGTGTGCAGTGGCATGCTCACAGCTATTACAGCCTTGACCTGCTGGGTTCAGGTGATCCTTCAACCTCAGTTTTCCAAGGCTACAGACGCACGCCACCACACTGGGTATTTTTTAAATTTATTGTAGAGATGAGGTCTTGCCAAGTTGCCCAGGCTGGTCTTGAACCCCTGAATTCAGGCAATCCTCTTGCCTCCGCCTCCACCTCCCAAAGTGCTGGCCTGAGCCACCGTGCCCAGCAGTTTCACTTCACTTTTATGTTAATACTTCTTTTTTGAGTTGGGGGTCTCACTGTCGCTCACTGTCTGGAGTGCAGAGGCACGATCACAGCTCACAGTCCATTGTAGTCTCAACCTTCTGGGCTCAGGTGGTCCTACCACCTTAGCCTAGCAAGCAGCTGGGACTACAGGTACATGCCACCATGTCTGGCATTTTAAGATTCTTTTTGTAGAGATGAGGCCTCACTATGTTGCCTAGGCCAAAACTAAAACATTTAGAATTTGTAGTTTTAAATTTTTTAATTTCTTAAAGAAACAAGGTCTTGCTATATTGCCCAGGTTGAATTGGTACTCCTGGGTTCAAGTGATCTGTCCCTCCAACAACCCTACCCCCAGTCTCCTAAGTAGCTGGGAATACAGGCTTGCGCCACAGTACCTGGTTCAATTTACAGTTTTCATGCTCATAGTAGACAATGTAGATTTTTTTCAAACACACACACACACACAAACATAAGTAATCCTACCATCCAGAACTAATCATATTTAGCATTTTTGTGTACTTTCCTCCAGGATGTATAGGTTTATGGATATATGTGCATTTTATTGTTATTCACCTTGTTTCTTTTTATACAGTAAATTAATCAGGATCAAACTTTAATCCCATCTGATACTTGATAGTTGTAGAATATTATGCAAGTTTTTTTCCCTCCTAAAACTGTTTCCTAACCTTTAAGTGGGGTTAATGTATCAATTTTGTACACCTGTGGTAAGGTTTTAATAACATCTCATATGTAAAAAAAATACTTTGCAAAGAACCTGACACAGACTGAGGGCTAAACATTATTTTTACTGTTAGCATTACATAATTTTTTCTTTTTTTTTTTTTCTTTTTTTTTTGAGTTGGAGTCTCACTCTGTCGCCCAGACTGGAGTGCAGTGGCCGCTCCCGGCCACCGCAGGCTCGACCTACTGGGCTCCGGCAATCCTTCCGCCTCAGCCTTCCAAGTAGCCGGAATTACAGGCATGTGCTACCACGCCCGGCTGATTTTTTGATTTATTGAAGAGATGAGGTCTCGCTGCCCAGGTGGGTCTCGAACCCGCGGGCTCAGGCAATCCACTCACCTCAGCCTCCCAAAGGCGCGGGATTACAGGCTGAGCCACCGAGCCTGGCTTCTTGTTATTTTTAACTTGCCATTACATTGTAAGCATTTTCCCATGTTATTATTTTCAAAACAATAATTAATGATATAATAGCTTATTATCATAACTGCTCCCTCTATTTTTGATTTCAGTTTGTTACTAATTTTTCACTATTAATAGCTGTTTTTGGATGGGCATAGTGGCTCACACTTGTAATCCCAGCACTTTGGGAGGCTGAGGCAAGAGGATTGCCTAAGCCCAGGAGTTTGAGACCAGCCTGGGCAACATGGGGAGACCCTGCTGAGGCAGAAAGATCGCCTGAGGCCAGCAGGTCAAAGTTGCAATAGCTGTGATCATGTTACTGCACTCCAGCCTGGGTGACAGAGGGAGAATCTCACTCAAAAAAAAAATTAAATTAGCAAGGCATGGTGGCGTGAGTCTATAGTTGCAGGTACTCGGCAGGCAGAGGCAGAAGGATCGTCTGAGCCCAGCAGGTTGAGGTAGCTGTGAGCATGCCACTGCACCCCCCAACTGGGCAACAGAGTGAGACTCTGACTCAAAAAAAGGGACAACAGGACAATAGTAGAGTTGAACTTTTAATAACTACCATCCCTAGATGTTGGGAGACATTTTCTTGAGAGACACAATTTAGAATGGTAAGTCAAGCAATGAGAAAATTTACCTCAATATGAAAGTGAAAGTTTAATAATAGGTAAAGGTAAAAGATTTTTTAAAAATCATTTTTTCCTGCATTTGCTAAAATGCCATGCTTTATGTGTGTGACAAAATGTTTTAATTCTAAAAACCAAAATAATACAAGTCTCCAACTTCTCCAGTTTACAGAATACTATTTAAGTTGGGCTTTCTATAGTCACAGTCAGGTTCAATTAAACAGAGACTTACCTTATTAACTTCTATAGTCAGTATTCGATTAAGAAATTTCATCATAATTGTTGGTGCCACGGGGTTGAAACTGCAAAATTTTATTTAAAGATGGTGGTTAAATGGCTAAACTAAAAATATAACTATGTGAACTTTATAAGCAGAAATTTCTTTCTTACCTAATACTTGCGATACAACACTCTTCTTGAATTTCTTTGGGAAATAGTAGCCTTTGATTATTATCTTCACTGGGACTGTCAGAGACTATAAATATAAGAGGACATCGGCCAATCTGTACATATGTCCTAAAATAACAAAATATTGTAATGTTAAAATTTAAGCCTCTTGTCATTTGATTTGGAGTTTCAGAATCCTTCACTGAAACTTACCTTAGAACTTCATGTAAACTATGAGAATCTCGATAAAATTGGTTAGGTAAATCCTATTAAAAATAAAGAGTAAATATTAGTAGTTTTATTTATTGCAAATTTATTTTCAGATTTACATTTGCCAAGACAGAAAAACATTTTTTCTACTGAATATATTTTAACTACAACTTTCACAGAAATTAAAGGAAACATGAAATAGCTTATATCCTAAACAATAATATGCACCAATGGAAACCCCAGTTTTCAGACCAAATTTCTTAGGGTTGCTTACTAGTTATAGTATTTTCACTGAGAAATAATTTCCAAGTTTTTTTTTTTTTTTGCATCTCTATACTTAAATCATTTAATTAAATTAATTAATTTATTTATTTAGAGTTGGAGTCTTACTCTGTTGCCCAGGTGGAGTGCAGTGGCATGTTCATAGCCACTGCATCCTCGACCTGCTGGGTTTGGTGATCTTTCTGCCTCAGCCTTCCAAGTAGTTGGAACCACAGGTGTGTACCACCACACCCAGCTAATTTTTTGATTTACTGTAGAGAAGAGATCTCACCATGTTGCTTAGACAGGTCTTGAACCTGAGCTCAGGCAATCCTCTTGACTCTGCCTCCTAAAGTGCTGGGATTATAAGCATGAGCCACCGAGCCTGGCTACAGCAGGATTTTAAAAGCTGCCCTGGCTGGGTGCGGTGGCTCATGCCTATAATCCCAGCACTTTGGGAGCCCAAAGGTTCAAGACCACCCTGGGCAACTTGGTGAGACCTCATGTGTACAATAATTCAGGTGGTGTGGTGGCATGCTGAGGTGAAAGGATTGCTTAAACCCAGCAAGTCGAGGCTGAGGTGGCCGTGAGCTTGCCACTGCACTCTAGCCGGGGTGACAGACTAACAGTCTTGCTCAAAAAAAAAGAACAAAAAAGCTGTACTGAGCTGAGCGTGGTGGCTCACACCTACACTTTGGGAGGCGTAGGTGAGAGGATTACATGAGCCCTTGGGTTTGAGACCAGTCTGAGCAACATGGAGAGACCCCATCTCTACAATAAATAAAAAAATTAGTTGAGTGTGGTGGTGCACGCCTGTGATTCCAGCTACTTGGAAAGCTGAGGCAGAAGGATCACCTGAGCCCAGCAGATGGAGGCTGCGATGACCGTGAGTGTGCCACTATACTCCAGCCTGAGTGACAGAATGAGACTCCGACTCAACAACAACAACAACAACAACAACAACAACAAAAGCTGCTCTTACTTCAACCAGAATTATCTTCTTATCGGTTCTCAGATCATCTCCAATCATTTGTAATTTGTCATACTTTGTTGCTCTTAGTAGAAACTCTTTGAAAACTGCTACCTGAGACTGATAGGGAAATATATGGAAGCTTGGTTCTGAAAGGAAACAAACATATCATTTTTATTTTCAACAAATTCTGTAGACATTAATATTATATATGTGTATATACACATACATTCATGGTGCAGCTCACAGTACTGCAGAAGAAGTTATTTAAATTTAAGATGGACTGCTCATTTCACACACCGAGATACAACCTAACTCCAATCAGTATGGCCACCATCAGTAACTCCAAAAGCATTTGCTGGAGAGAACGTGGGTAAAGGGAACACTTCTACACTGTTGGTGGGAGTGTAAACTAGTACAACCTCTGTGGAAAACAGTGTGGAATTTCTAAAAGATCTCAAAATCGGTCTTCCATACAACCCACAATCCCCCTACTGGGAATATACCCAGAGGAACTCAAATCACTCTATGAAAAAGATAACTGCACATGCATGTTTACTGCAGCATTGTTCACAATAGCAAAAACATGGAACAAACTGTGCTACCCACCAAAAGAAGACTGGATTAAAAAAAATGTGGGAGAGGATTGCCTGAGCCTGAGGGCCCAAGACCAGCCTGGGCAACGTGGCAAGACCTCATCTCTATAACAAATTAAATAAAAAAATTAGCCAGGCATGGTGGCACGTGCCTGTAGTTCCAGCTACTTGGAAGGCTGAGATGGAAGATCACCTGAGTCACCCAGCAAATTGAGGCTGCAATGGCCAAGAGCATGCCACTGCCCTCCAGCCTGGGTGACAGAGTGATATTCCAACTCAAAAAACAAAAACAAAAACAAAACCCGCCCCTGCCTTACTAGATGGTGGTATGGCCATGTGCTCTTCTCTCTCTCATTTACTTTCTAAATAAACTATATTTTCCAATCTAAAAAAAAAAATGTGGCACATATACATGATGGAATATTACACAGACATAAAGGACAAAATTACAAATTTCACAGCAACTTGGATGGACTTAAAAGTCTATAATACTGAGTGATCTGTCACAGAAACAAAGAACTGTACCACATGTTCTCATTCATAAGCAGAGTTTGAACAATTATAATCCTATAAGAAAGGGATTAGCAGTAGTGGGAAACTGCCGGGGTGCGGGGTAGGGGCGGGATTGGCAGTAGTGGAAAACTACCGGGGGGGGGGCACACCTCAACAAGGGCACCTGCATAATGAACATTTGTATACGTAACCCTAAATTGCACCCCACATTTTTTAAATAAGAAAAAAGAATGCTCAATTCAAAAGACAAGAGTAAATATGGACAATAGTAATTTTTCTATACCAAAGACTGTAACATAGAGTTAACTGACCTCAAAACACAGACATCAGCATAACTATTCATACAACTGGTAAAAGTATTTATGACTTTGGCCTACAAAACAAAGACTCTCTGAATGGGTGCCCCCATAAATGGATTATTTTCAGTGAGAAAGGTTTACCAATAAAAACAGAATGATGGTTAGTGAATCTGAGGATGAAAGAAATTCTCTGAAGGCATGTTTCATATAGAAGACTGTTAAAATGAAGACTTAACAAACTTAAGTAACGTTACTATTTAGAAAGCAGTAAAAGCTTGTAGTTCCAGATACTTGGGAGGCTGAGGTGGAAGGATCCCTTGAACCCAGGAGTTCGAGTTCAGCCTGAGCAACGCACCAAGACTTCTGTTCTTAAAAAAAAAAGAAGAAAAAAAAAATCCAGGAGCATGAGATACTAGCGGTTTAAGGGTGTGCATACCAAAGACATGGTAGGTACAGAGTACATTAAAGAAGAGCTCAGAGAAGGCAGTTTAAGGACTATTCCATATTATTAAAAAATGAATCTTCTACAAAACCCCCTTCCCTTTAAAGTAGCCAGGAGATTTGGCTGCTCCTAGTTTAGTCACCTATAGTAGCAATAAGAAAAACTATGAAAGGTAAAAATGACAGTGCTCTCAAGTATAAGCACACGTGTGATGTTATAATGTAATGCCTTTGGTAGTATTATCACCTGTTGAATTTTTTTTTTGGGAGTCACGAGCACATGTTTGTTGCATGGACATATTTGTAGTGGTGGGGATTGGGCTTCAGATGACCCATTCCCCAGAGAGTGAACACTGTACCTGACAGGTAATTTCTGAAGCCTAACCCTCCCCCCTTCCCTCTTACAGGCATCTCCAGAGTCTATTATTTCCCCCTTTGTGGCCCTTTAGCTCCCACATATAAGTCAGAACATGCAGTGTTTGGTTTTGTTTCTGAGAGAATTCACTGAGGATGATGTTCTCCAACTTCATCCATGTTGCTGCAAAAGACATGATTTCATTTTTTTTTTTTATGGCTACACAGCATTCCAGGGTGCCTATGTACCACATTTTCTTTATCCAGTCAGTTATTGGTGGGCACATAGGTTGGTTCCATGATTTTGCTATTGTGAATGTGCTGCAATGAACATATGAGTACAGGAATCTTTGTAATATATATTGATTTCTTTTCCTTTGGGTAGATACCTAGTAGTGGGATTGCTAGATTGAATGGTTCTATTTTTAGTTCTTTGAGAAATCTCCATACGTTTTCCACATAGGCTGAACTAGTTCACAATCCCAACATTGAATAAGTGTTCCTTTTCTCCTCATCTGTACCAACATCTGTTGTTCTTCGACTTTTTAATAATAGCTATTCTGACTGGTGTTAAGATGTCTCATTGCGGTTTTAATTTGGACTTCTTTGATGATCAGTGAAATTGAGCTTTTCGCGTTTGTTGGCCCCTTGTGGTGTCGTCTTCTTCTTCTTTTTTTCTTTCTTGAGTTGGAGTCTCATTCCACTGCCCAGGTTGGAGTGCAGTGCAGTGGCACACTTGTGCATCTTCTCTTGAGAAGCACCTATCTACTCATGTCCTCTGCCCACTTTCTGGTATTTTTTTCAGTTTGAGTTGTGTTCCTTGTAAATTCTGGATACTAGTCCTTTGTGGCTTAATTTGCAAATATTTTTTCCAATTCCATAGGTTTTCTGTTCACTCTGTTGATTATTTCTTTTCCTATGTAGAAACTTTTAAATCGAATTAACTTCCATTTGTCTATTTTTGTTTTTGTGACATTTGCTTTTGGGGTTTTCACTACAGATTCTTTGCCTAGGTTGATGTCCAGAAGAGTTTTTCCTAGGATTTCTTCGAGGATTTTTATAGTTTCAAGACTTACATTCAAATATTTAATTCATTTTGAGTCAATTTTTCTATATTGTGAGAAGCAGGGGTCCAGTTTAATTCTTCTGCATATGGGTACCAATTTTCCCAGCACCATTTATTGAAGGGGTATCCTTTTCTCATTGTTTATTTTTGTTAGTTTTGTTGAAGATTAGTTGGTTTGTGGCTTTATTTCTGGGTTTTCTATTCTGTTCTATTGATCTTGTACCAGTACCATGCTCAAGTACATGTACAAGTACTCTTGTACCAGTACCATGCTGTTTTAGTTACTATAGTCTTGTAGCACAATTTGAAGTCAGGCAATGTGATGCCCCTGTATTTGCTCTTTTTTTTTTTTTTTTTTTGAGTTGGAGTCTCACTCCGTCGCCCAGACTGGAGTGCAGTAGTCGCCCCCGGCCACCGCAGCTTCGACCTGCTGGGCCCCGGCGATCCTTCTGCCTCAGCCTTCCGAGTAGCTGGAATTACAGGCATGCACTACCACACCCGGCTGATTTTTTGATTTATTGTAGAGATGAGGTCTCGCTTGCCCAGGCGGGTCTCGAACTCGTGGGCTCAGGTGATCCACTCACCTCAGTCTCCCAAAGGCGCGGGATTACAGGCTGAGCCACTGAGCCCGGCTATTTGCTCTTTTTACTTAGGATTGCTTTGGCTGTTCGAGCTCTTTTTGGTTCCACATAAACTTTAGGATTCTTTTTTCTAGTTCTCCGAAAATGACGTTGGGCTTTTTACAGGGACTGAGTAGAAACTGTAGATCGCTCTGGGCAGTATGGTCATCTACAGTTTCCTTTATCAGCACTCTCCTTGTAAAGATCTTTCACCTTCTTGGTTAAGTATATTTCTAGATATCTGATTATTTTGGGGGCTACTGTAAATGGGATTGGGTTAGTTCTTGGCATAAGCATTACTGGTGAATAGAAATGCTATTGACTTTTATTCACTGACTTTGTATCCTGAAAGTTTACTGAAGTTGTTTATCAGGTCTAGGAGTTTCTTGGAAGAGTTTTTAGGGTTTTGCTTTTTCCCCAATAAATTTCAACTGTTCTCAAGCCGCCAGGGCTTCTTGTTCTATTCACGCATTCATTCATGGAGTTGTGGTCTCACTCTGCCACCCAGGCCGGAGTGCAGTGGCCCGATCACGACTCACCATAGCCTTGACCTGCTAGGCTCAGGCTATCCTTCTGCCTCAGCTTCCCAAGTGCCTGGGGCTACAGGTGCAGGACATCGTGCCTGGCTAACTTTTTTATTTTTGTAGAGAAGTTCTGCTGTGTTGCCCAGGACGGTCTTAAAACTCCTGGCCTTGCAGGACGTGGTGGTTCACACCTGCAATCCCAGCACTTTGGGAAGCCAAGGTGAGAGGATTGTCTGAGCCCAGGTGTTTGAGAATAGCCCGAGACACTTGGCAAGACCTCGTCTCTATCTCCACAATAAATCAAAAACTTAGCTGGGCATGGTGGCACACACCTTCAGTTCTAGCTATTTCAAAGGCTGAGGCGGAAGGATTGCCTGAGCCCAGCAGGTCAAGGCTGCGGTGGCCAAGAGAGTACCACTGCACTCTAGCCTGGGCAAGAGTGAGACTCTGACTCAAAAAAAAAAACACCAAAAACCAAAAAACTCCTGGACTCAAGTAATCCTCCAACCTTGGCCTACCAAAGTGCTAGGATTATAGGAATGAGCCACTGGGCCTGACCAATTTTCTAGGTATACAATCATGTCATCAGTGAACAGAAAAGTTTGAATTCCTCCTTGCTGATCTGAATGCCTTTTGTTTCTTTCTCTTGGCTATTGCTCTTGCAAGGACTCCTATTACAATGTTGAATAGGAGTTACTTTAAGGGCTCCTTCCAAATGCCAAAGACAGTCTTTGTCTTTTACTTTGATTTTATTCTAACAGGTATTTGCTAAATCGAAGCTATCTTATGAGGGGGGGAGGTGAAGTTCTTTTAACACGCATTATGGCTTGATTTTACAAAAAAAAGATATTGCTTAACCGCCTAGACAGATCCTGGAAAAAAGTTCATAAAGAATGCAAATAGAAGAGCTTATTATCTTACAAAACAAGTAAAATTTGATCCTTCCTTCTTGGGAAATTACTTGTCTGAAACTTGGAAGGATGGGGAAACAATGCACTCACCCAGTTTCATCTGAAGGCACCATTAAGTTTTCCCCATTATTTCTATTCCCTTCACAGCTAACCTTACCAGGATTACACATCTTGAAATCTTCTTTTTCGAAGTCTGGTAAAACAGGATTGGTCCACTCTTGTATTTGAATACCATGCTCCTTTGATAGTATTTTTATAGTAGTGGTCTTTCCACATCCAGGAGGACCTGTTATTAATAAAATAGATCCACCCTAAAACCAAATAGAAACAATAATTAAAAACTAAAACCACGGAAATGTGAGAATACTATTTTTGAATTTTCTTTTAAATATTATTTATTACTTTTACAACTATTTACTGAATGTGTGGTATAAGTAGGCTAAATTTCACAATGATGCTTGCTGGAATAA
This sequence comes from Carlito syrichta, assembly GCF_000164805.1. Classification (NCBI taxonomy): domain Eukaryota; kingdom Metazoa; phylum Chordata; class Mammalia; order Primates; family Tarsiidae; genus Carlito; species Carlito syrichta. The sequence goes on from NW_007245965.1 coordinate 66,274, forward strand.
ACCAGTTTTAGATAAAATGAGAGAATCTTATTTCCTAAACTTTAAGCTTCTTTTCTGATAATTCCTCAATTTTTGCATTATGTCCCTCCAAGGACATAGTTCTTAGTAGCCACATTAAAGCAACTAAACTTTGGTTAAATTAGGGAAGTAACATCTAGAACAATTATTGCTAGAGGTTACCTGAACTCATAAAAACCATTACCTAAACTCATAAAAATTCAATCTTTATACAGACCTCTCAATGGATAATATAATTTAATATTATACAAACATAATATCACTTTGGGAAGACCTCAGTTTGGTTATTTTTTAATTTTATTTTTATTTTTTATTTATTTATTTTTTTGAGTTGGAGTCTCACTCTGTCACCCAACCGGAGTGCAGTGGCACGCTCCTGGCCACCGCAGCCTCGACCTGCTGGGCTCCAGCGATCCTTCCGCCTCAGCCTTCCTAGTAGCTGGAACTACAGGCAC